>NC_079456.1:21491153-21508653 GCF_903798145.1 Danio aesculapii | reverse complement strand
GTTAATGTGACCACAAACACTGACCCTTGCTCAACACTTGGGATCGGTCTTGCAGTTTGAGTGTTAGCGCCTGTATCTACAATTTGCTGAGTACACAGGGACCTCTTTCCCACTCTGTGTGTTTTCTTTGGCAGAAATATAGCATCAAATATAAATTGTGCAAATATCTTTTACCCGGCACATTAGCAGTGTTAAAACCTTGTGAATACACTCCAGAGGAGGATAATATGTCAAAGATTATATGAAAGTAACTATGATGTACTGCTAACTGCTAGCGCTGGAGTCTCACCTGGGCCAAATCTCAGCCCTTGAGTCACAAAGGGATTATGCATCTATTTTTGCTTCAGACTTTTAATTCTCTGGACTTGCCAGCAGAGAACAGTTGCAGGTCCATGTCACCTGCCTGCCGAAGTTTCAACCAATTGGAATCAGTGTGCGTGTGTACGGCCTCTATAAGATTAATTACATGGTTAATTAAACGCCATGCTTAATTAAGTCTGACGTGTGTTCAATTAATCTATACGCCTAATCATTTCTAACACCCAATGGACACCTGGGATTGTTGAAATGAGTGTACTGACGACCCCCTCCTCCGCACGACTGACCACCCGTGCTCAAAGTTGACGCGGCTGTTGTGAAATAGGCTGTCTGCTCCGATTGACTGTTTGAAATGCTCGGTGGCCTTTTCTAAGTAAACTTCGACTCAGGCTTTGCTACTGGACTTCTGGGACTCGGGGCGAATTTGAAAGGCTCAGATGTCCTGCCCCTGAGTTCTAGTCTGAGGATTAATGACCGGTTTCCCCTGACCTTTAACCCATGGCAAAGTTCAGGAGGTCAGAGTGTATCCGGCTTGTGTTGTGTACCATTTCAAATGTTTTCCCAAATCTTTTCATCAGGCTATTAATCTCCATTTGCTTTCAGGTTGTTGCGTCCAGTAGAGCAAAATTGGGCTTACTGTTTTTATTAATTGGGCTAGAAAAGAGTGAACAAGTAGAGTCCTTTCCTCCTTTCCTTGAGGGTTACTTGGCACCATTGATCTTCCTTAGCATTTTTTTCTGTAGGTATGAACTCTCGAACCAGTGGCTAGCCACTTCTTGGAAGACCTGGGGCTACTTTCTTTTTTATTTATTCGAGTTCTGTGGACACCGGGCTAGTGTTGTGTGAAGAGTCTTATGGCGAAGGTTGTGACGAGTTATGGTGGTGATGGGGGGGCGGTGGAGATGGAGGATGAGGAGGAGGAGGCGGCAGTGTCAGTCCCATGGGTTGCTCCAGACCTGTCTCTGTCTGATTAACTTCAGCTCTGGGATCCCCGTGGACCGGCCGCCCCATCAAGCCTGCTATCTCAGGCAAGGCTGATAACAGTGCCCATTCCCTAGCGTGTCAGTGGATCAGGGGCAGAAAAACAAGTGAGTTCCCATGAGTCAAATCCTCCTCACTGTCAGCGCGGCAGTTATATTGGCTTCTCCAAATCAGGGCTTCAGCAGTGACTAGGTTTTTGCAGGCAACAAATTAAACCGATTTTATTCGTAAACTTTCTGGTGCTGGAATTTTAGAACTGTGATTCCTTACTTATTTTTTCTACCCTCAGGTTCAGTGTTTTTCTCTAGTGGCCGGTGATGGAGGTTGTGCGAGTAAGTCCACCAGTTGGGAGAAAAGATAATGGGATATAACATGCAAATCTTGAGATCTGTGGAATCTGGTTCATAACTAATCCGAGGATTGCTATAGGATTGTGACTTTGGCTGAGTTCCCAGAATCTGAGAGCCAGTTCCCCAAAACCAGGCAGTCTCTAGTACCATCAAAAAAACTCCTTAAAATATTTTTTTTTACTGCCCACCCCCCTTTTGTAAACATCTGGAAGTACTTCAGTATACTTGTAGACAAGCCATTGATTGATATTCTCAGTTACTGAGGATTTCATCAAATATGAGGGTCACTGTCTTTGAGGAACGGAAGGGAAAGTGGTATGCAGGTTTTGTATTTGCTGGGATGTGTGTACCTGCTCACTGCAAAAATACTAAAACCCACAGATGCCTGTCTCCCTTTAGAGTCCTTGTCTAAACTCTGGTATTTAGTTACAGCAGCAGAAAGGTTTGCATATTTGTCATGTAATTTTGCATGTGGAGTTGCTTGCAAAGTGAAGAGCTTTCATAATTTGAAAGATCTTGTCAAATATTTTTACAATCTGTTTGCCTTTGGAGTTGTGGCCTAGTAGTTAGTGACAGGTATAATAGGGTATATGTAGAAGTATGCAGAAGGACTTTAAATTTTTCAGTAACCTGGGTCAAACGCTTCGGGTGAACTGTATGTCATTACAAATTTGGCGTGTTTAAGGTCTGTTTTTAAAAATCAATGATCTTCACTGAAAGTTGGTCTCAGATTGTACAAGAAGCACTGCATTAAATACATTTTTTTAAAAATATGAACATTTATTTTACCACAGTATTTTCAATGGAATTTCTGCGCTAGCCTGTTCATTCTGACAGGCGCATTTGTAAACGGCTTTTCATCTAGTTTTACGCTTGAAAACTAAATGAATGCCGAAGTCTATTTACCTGATTATGTTTAAATTACATTACAACGTCGATGCTGTTAAAGGAACCGTAAAGTCACATTAACTGTTCACTGGACGTTTATCGGTATGTGAACACTAGCTGAGCATATACCTTATCTAGACTGATAACCCTATCTTATATAGTTGTTACGCCCAAATTTGAGAAATTTTGACCTTGAGTGGTGTCCTTTGTGTTGCCAAATAGATGGACAAAAAAAAAGACAAATACTAGATCACAGAAGCAGTGCCAGTATATTGTGCATCCATACTAGCAAATATGTGTCATATAAAATGAAAATCCCTCAAATAAGTCTGCCAAGTGAACACAAAATCTGTCTAATTATCAAATTCCTTCTTATATAATGAGTTAAACCTTAGGAGACACGGTGGTTCAGTGGTTAGCACTGTCGCCTTACAGCAGAAAGGTCGCTGGTTCGAGTCCCGGCTGGGCATTTCTGTGTGGAGTTTGCATGTTCTCCCCGTGTTGGTGTTGGTTGCCTCCGGGTGCTCCGAAGTGAAAAGGCGTGCACTATAGATGAATTCGGTAAGCTAAATTGTCTGTAGTGTCCTGTTCCTCTAGATTAGGAGTTGAACGTTGGGCTAATGACCCACCTCGTAAAAAATTAGATGTTACGAATCACCAACATGGTGCTGCTAAATATCAACTTCGATATAAACAGCCCTGAGAGTGAGTGAGTGAGTGAGTGAGTGAGTGAGTGAGTGAGTGAGTGAGTGAGTGAGTAAGTAAGTCTTAAAAAAAAATACAAAATATTTTGAAGGTTGTTTCCACGCTCTATTTATGCTATAAAATTATAGGTCCTAAACAACACCTTTATTAAAATGTATGTCTTTGTGATCCAGAAAAGGAAAGTCAAGCAAATATGGAACAACCTTTTGGGTGTCATATCCCTTCAAGTCTTTAGTAGCTTAGGCAACCCACTGAATAGTTCATTTTATTACATCGTTTTGGACATCTCTAATGTCACCAATCTGTCTGCTACATCAAGTGTCAGGCTCTTAAAGATGGCTTTCCTATCCCATCATGCACTGACAGAAACATTGTCAGTACATAATGGAGGCCCTTTTGTTGACCCTCAGCACTCTCGAGTTGCTCTGTTACACCATTTAAATTGGAACATAACTAACACCAATTTTAACCGTCACATATGCCTACACAGCAGACATGAGCGCTCCTCAATGACACTCATACAAGGCGGAAACTCGGAGAAGGCGACAGACAGACATGTTTTTCGTTGTCGCATCTATTGGCAGCAGTCTGCGTCATTGAAAAAAGACGAGTGGAGGAACAGGTGGTTTAAAATATCCAAGCGCTTCAAAAGTGGAAAGTGAATAAGCATTGGTCATTGTCTTCGTCTTTCTTGTTTCATGAGCTTCCAGGTGGTCCTGATGACTAATGTGTGACTGTGATTTTGAATGTGAGCTACGTGCCGCTTTTCTCTTCTCAATCTGAGCTGTTCGAACTGCATCATCTGCCCTAGCTATCACCTGTCGTTTTTCCCCTTTAGTATGTTCAGTTTCTGCCCTTTTCCATTTGAAATCTCTCAAAAGATGTTTGTCTCTCGTTCCCTCTCTCTCTCGCAATGAAATTTACCAGCTTTTTGGAAGATGGCAAACGGGAATAAACATTTAAAGGAATGAACAATGACTCATACGCATTTTCACTCAAAGGATTTGCTGTTGTTCACCTTAATCTTCCTCCCTGTAGATTTCCCAGCTGAGAAAACACCAGGAGACAAGCATATGTTATGTTTTGGATGCAGTTCCCCAGCATGCTAATTCTTCTCTAGCTTCTGGATAAGACTTGCCTGGTCAAATTTCACAAGTTTATTAAAGTTCATCTGTTAGATCAGCATGGCAATATGTTTTTAACATCTCTTTTTGTTGTCCTCAAAGAGTTCATAAAGATTTGATGGCTGTAATTTGTATGTTTGTGAGCTTCAAGCTGTTTGTTTTGTCTAGCTGTAAGACACATCAATAGTTGTTTTGACTGGTTATTCGTTTACATTTCAGAGTGTCTGCTTGTAGAGAGGACAGGTGTGTCTGAGGGTAATTTATTTATTTTAAACTTCTATCACATCTTCATAGAAATGTACTCATGGTTGTATTAACTTGATTGGAAGGGGTGTGCATTATCCATTTTATGCCATGGTTAGTTGTCTTATTAACATTGCTTTAGTAGCACTTTGTGTTCTATACTGTGTGCTTAAGTAGTCGTCATGATACAGTATATGCACTTTCTTGTAAGATGCTCTGGCGAGGTGCCGTTTGCCAAGAAAATAAATGGAATTTAAATGTCATCTGTCTGGAGGAGGTGTGACCTGAACTCAGTCTGAATTCCCACAATTGCAAGTCTCCCTCCCTTGCGCTGTTGTGATCTAAACTCCATCGTTACTTTGAAGATGGCTGGCCAACCCAGATTTAGGGCCAGAGATGTTCTCTTCCCACTGAAAATGGAATAAATTACAGGCATTAAATGAATAACACAGGTGACTCTTCAGAGGGAATGGTGCAGGTTTTGTTGCTGCATTACCACTGTTGCTCAATTTGCCATTGAAGTTCATTTTTTAGAAATTATTATAAGTTGAGTGAACCATAAATAATATAATTGCTGATATAATTAGTTGTTTTTTTTTATTTGCTGTCTTTTTGATGCTTCCAACATTTGCATGCAGTTGTCGCATTAACAGTTGCTACCATAATACTGTCTACCATTTTTATATATATATATTTATACATATATATATATATATATATATATATATATATATATATATATATATATATATATATATATATGTATATAAATATATATGTATATATATATATGTATATAAAAATATGTATATATGTATATATATATATGTATATATGTATATATATATATATATGTATATATGTGTATATATATATATATATATGTATATATGTATATATATATATGTGTATATATATATATATATATATATATATATATATATATATATATATATATATATATATATATGTATATATATATATATATATGTATATATATATATATGTATATGTGTATATATATATATGTATATATATATGTATATGTATATATATGTATGTATATATATATATATATATATATATATATATATATATATATATATATATATATATATATATATATATATATATATATATATATATATATATATATATATATATATATATATATATATATATATATATGTATGTATGTATGTATGTATGTATGTATGTATGTATGTATGCTCTGCCGTGACGCTTTTTAATTGATGTCGACTAGTTGTTGTAGGTGGTTCACTGAATGAAACTGCCCTCGGATTATTTAAAGTAATTTTTAAAATGTTATTTTTCTTATGTCAGTGTCAAAAATTCACGTGAACTTTGAGTGAACTTTAAATCGTCAAACAGATGCTAGTTAGGTCGCTCCATGCAAATACCCAGAGCAGATGCTAGCCAATCACGTTTACCCTACTCAGGAAAAGTAATGTGATTGGCTGTTGATCTCTGCAAAGCGTAGACGCGGACATATTTTGTGAATGAACCCTGAAGTGCACAGTCACGAAAGTGTGACAAACTTTATAGCGTGTGTAAATGTCATCCATGGTGAAGAATGCAGTGAAAATGTGCAGTGTGGAGACGTCTGATAACCAAGATTTTTATAAACTTGAGCCGCTTTCTAGCACGCACCATCATAGCGGTAAAAATGCATCTGAGCAAGTCTCTGGCAGCGTAATAAGCCTTAACGTTACAGCCTTTGTCTTTCGTGCGTTATGTTGTTATGAATAACTTCACATGAATCTGTGCTGACGTATGCATTACTTCTGCACTAAAATATCTGTTATTGCTACATTCTTTCTAAAATGTGCAGTGATCAATGTGTTTTGAGCATTAAACTGCATTTATTGAACATTCAAATTAGCCCTGATGCTAACGCATTATTATCATTGGTAACATTGCCTTGTTTTTGCAATGTGTTAAGAGCTGTCAAACAGCTTGTGAATATATTTTTCATGCAAATAAATTGCAAATTGTGGCGTGTTACAAAACATTTGCATCTTGTGTTTTATTGATGATGTCTCCAGTGATTAGTTGATATCGACTCGACTTTGCTAACATAAAAGTCGACTTCCAAAAATCTAAAGTCCTTCAACCTCTACTGCCTATAGTGTTACATTTATTGGGGAACTAGTCAGTTGTATGTTTGACTAACTCTTACCTCATCTTGCTCAAATTTTTAGATTGGGATTACATCCACAGCTCACATACTATCCTTCCAACTTGATTGGAAGTTAATGACTTGCATCTTGTCACTGGGAGATTTGAAAAGGTGGCTTTAGTATCTGATTGAGTTTTGAGTAACAAAAACATCTTTAGCCTAGTGACCTTCACAATGATGGTTATCATGGTGAACTAGGGATTCACAGACAGTAAAATCAAGTGATTCTCCATTGACAGACTCGCCCTTCTCTCCTGATCTGTTCTTCAGAAGCAGGAGGTGTTTGCTTGCTTTTTGTGCGACGCTTCAGATTCCTGTTTGCACTGCTGTGGGTTTTGTCCGAATAAACCATCTGCTTCTTCTGCAAGTGTCAATACAGAGACCGCGGTGGTGTGTTTTTCTCATAACCTTGCAAGGGGGTGTGAATCAAGGGATACCACAGTTATTCCAAGTCTCTGTTTCATTTCGTCCCTCTTTGTAGCGCTAGCGATGGGCAGCGCTGGTGGTTGTGAGGTTAAGTTAGCAGGTCCCACAGCTGGCATTTACCACGTCTGGCACCACTGGCATAGCGAGCCACTCTGATCTCAAGTGCAGGCTTGGCGCAAAGAAGTAAAACCATCCATTTGTAATGCAGTGGTGTTCTCGGGATCACGTTTCTACAGGCTTCCACGGATTGGGAGGAAAAAGCCACAAAACTAGCATGAATCCCTCAAAACAAGCTCCGTCTTTAGGTTCCTGTAGATTGGATTTACTCACGCAGACAGCATTTATAACTGGAGATTACGCTATTTGAATTGGGTGGAGTGTTTATTTTTTCCACTTTTCACCTTCACACACACACACACATACTACGACAGACGCCACCGTTTTTGTCTTGTGTTGCTGTAACTGCTGCCATGGGTCTGTTCCCAGACAGTGAGCGTAATGCAGAGTAATTATTATTTTTATACCATGTGCTTCCGGAAGCTTTCACTAGAAGTCAAAATGGCTCCCCACTGACCGGCTGATTACCTCTGAGGCTGTGCCCGCACCTGCCTTCAGTCGTACCTTGGCAGAGCTATACCCGCTGCCCCAGTGACAGAATGACAGGGCTTAACAGGGATGGTTCTTTACATGTCTTAATTGCCACATTCAATGCTTTCACTGTCTGAACATTTCATAAGATCTTTTCTTTCCGCTTGCTCGCTTGCCTTCACAAAAAAAGTACAATGATATTGCCATGATATTTTCTGAAGGACTTTGGAGACTGTCTGTATCCAGGTGTCACTGTATTACCGTGTGGGACTATAAATGTACAATGGTACCTTTTCTTTTGCTTTCTTGTTTCACTTGTGTTTCACTTCTTGAGAGGTTTTCACCTTCCCTTTCTGGACATTTACTACTTTTCCTTTTTCTTTTTTCTTTTTCTTCTTTTTTTTCATTTTCACTTTCACTTTTTTTTTTTTTTTTATTTCCTTACATTTCTTACTTGGCAACTTGGTAAACTTAATTTTTTTTAAACAATCCTTTTACTTTTTCTTCACAATAAATAACGTGATGCATATACAGGTATGTCAGAATACCTTGCTATTTGGTAACACTCTACAATACGGGACAGATAGTTAAAGTTAGCTAGTGTATTTACAAACATGAACTATTAATGAACTACTTGTACAGCATTTATTAATCAAAGTTAAACATTTACTAATGCATTATTAAAATAAAACGGCATGCGCTATAGGTTAGTTGGGAAGGCTAAATTGGCTATAGTGAATATGGGTGAATGAGTGTGTATGGATGTTTCCCAGTGATGGGTTTTAGCTTGAAGGGCATCCGCTGCGTAAAACCTATGCTGATTAGTTGGCGGTTCATTCCACTGTGGCGACCCCAGATTAATAAAGGGACTAAGCCTAAAATAAAATGAATGAATGAATGAATGAATGAATATACAGATATATCATAATATCTTGCTATTAGGTAACACTTTTGAATACGGGACAGGTAGTTAAAGTTAGTTAATGTATTTACAAATATGAACTATTATTGAACTACTTGTACAGCATTTATTAATCATAGTTAAACATTTACTAATGCATTATTAAAATATAACGCTGTGCTTGTTAACATTAGTTGATGCACTGTGAATTAACATGAACTAACAACCAATTTTTATTAAATAACTTTAACAAGCATGAATTTATACTTTATATTTGTTTTGCTTATGTTAGTGAATACATTACAGTGCTTTCCACAGGTTTGAAATATACTTGCAGTGGTAGCAGCACATAAATAGTTAACTATGTGCGACAAACAAAACATGATTTGATTTTTAACACTATTATTATTATTATCTGTTTAAATTTTTTTATTTTCAATGGGTTAAAGAAAAAAAAAGACTGTTGAAATAAATAAAAATCCCCTATTTCTCTTTTATGCTCTTCAGGAGCCATGTGCACTCACTGACAGATAAAATCTGTATCTATCTCTCTCTCATTCAAGTTCATGTTGCTTAATTGGCATGACAATTCGTACAGTATTGCCAAAGCATTTTAGATCTATAAAATATGTAATATATTGACATCATCAAATTTATAAAATATTCAGCTAATGAGAAATAAATGAAAAAAATTAATAAAACAGACTATGGGCCCTATCATACACCCGGCGCAATGCGGCGCAAGGCACGACACAATTGTTGTTTGCTAGTTTCAGCTCGGCGCAAGAGTCGTTTCGACGTTTTGCACCACGCTGTTTAAATAGCAAATGCATTTGCGCTTATATTTGCGCCCATAGGTGTTCTGATCTAAAAAAGGAGGCGTGTTGAGGCGCATTGCTGGCGCGTTGCTATTTTGAGGAAATTTTGCTGGACTATTGTCCAGCGCCAAGCACATTAGTTGTGCGCCTCACTTACACATTGCTTAATACACACGGGATGTACAACAATACGCAAATATCTTAACAAATGAAAAAGAATTAAATGATTAAAATATTACTATTTTCTAGCCTACATAAATATAAAAACCATACTTTCGTGCCTTCTTCATCTCGGGGGGCTTTTTCAGTTTATTCATAAAAATTTGCTTTTGTATAATGTTATCATTATTAGCAGTATTATTTATTATATGCATATTTATATTTGTTTTATTAAAAACAAGCTTAGATTTGCCCACCTGTCAGGTTTTAGACCATATGGGGCATAGCATGTGTATTTGGATATAAACTTCATTTATTCGTTTGCTGGAAATTAGAACTGAATTTAGAAATAGTTTTGAAACAAATCTTTGCGCTTAACAAACAAATTTAATTATGTATAGGCTAATGGATATCTGTGCGTACAACACGTTTCCCTATCTACAAGAGTGAAAGTGAAAGTAAACAATGAGGAGGTGCATCTCTCATTCTCGCGCTGTAGATGCTCTGTTTAACTGTTTTCTCTCTAATGAAGTGTTTAGTTTTTCCACTTACAAAGTCCTCCATGTAAATAGCAAATGCACTATGGCGCGACGCAACTGACTCTTGAAAAGAATGGGAGATGAGACTCTGATTAGTTTATTCTCAAAACACACCTATAACTCATTAAGAGAATAAGCTCAACCCTGTTAGACCATGTGCCACAGCGCAAAGTGAATTTTTCTGTCCTTAAAATATCAAAAGTGGATTCTGACATGCCCTTAATGCGTTTGCGCCCTGCGCTTTGGACTTTGCACATGGATCGTCAAAATAGAGCCCAATATCTCAAAAAATTATAATAATTAAAAGAATAAAATGTGTAGATTATTTAAATAAAACAAAAAAAGTTGATTACCCATTTCTAATGGTGTACAAATATTCTGCAGCCAATTTAGATGTAATTTCACTCTCTCAGAGTATTAGAAAAGTTTTTCTGAGTCGTTTAGATTAAAGAATGAATTGTTTACTGTTTCTAATGACAGCTTAGAAAACAAAGCAAATCTAAATACTGAACATTTTAGTAGATTTAGAAACGCCGGTCGGACGCAAAAAGGTGCGGGTCTCTGTCTGTGGGAATGTTGAGAGTTCTAGCACACTGAACGAGCAGTATCAAACGGGTAAACGAGAGAAGATATTCCACTGCCTAATCGATCGCGGATGTTTGTTTATATTGGGCAAATACAAAAAAAGTGTAAAAGGATGATAATAATAGTAAAAAAAGTGTCACTAAATATACTTATATTAACGGGTGGCCATTAATATACCTATGTGTCTGTGTGTAGGAAGCATTGCAATAACTGATTCGTTAACAAAAACGAACAAATATAGCGTGGCATTTAACATCATGAGTATACCGTTGTACTATCTTGCTTTTCTTCCCTGCATTGCTTTTTTTGCATTACTATTAAAATGCCTAAATATTCCATTGTTTTTGACATGTAACATAGTAATACCATGGTATATTTAAAATACTTTTGAGTACAATATTGATGCCAAGCATAAAGTAATAATTTAGTGTTGTTTTACTGTTTATTGTCTGATATAATTCTATGATTCCTAGTGAAATATTAACTTTAACCTTATGAAAGTTAAAGATGCAATTGTCTTTTAGGCTAATATGCAAGTTTTTCCTTTGCATTCTAAAATACGTTCATATTTAAATGACAACGTTTTGAAAACGATCCGCATTTACTCATCAATGACAATGACCAAACGCACTGTATTATGTATGTCAGTCTAGGTTTTGGCGATGTACCTGTAGTGAAGTGACTATGTGCAGTCGACAGTTAGGCGATGATGTGTATGCTGAATTCGCCCTGTGCAAGATGGTCATTGCACCTCCACTGTTGGTCGTAATATCAAGTAAATCCACATATCAACACCTCCAAGTACTTTGCCGTTGTTGTGTTTTGTTAGCACTTTCCTTTAATCTACACTCCCCTAAACATGTACTGTTCACATGCATAACTTCATCACTTTCGAAGACTCTAAATTTCAGATGTTGATAATTGGGTTGAACAATATATCGCTAGAGCATCAATATCGCAATATGTGTATCCGCAATAGTCAGATTGCTGGATTTAAATGATTTATTAAAGATTAAAAAAATCTTTTTGTTATGTTATTTTATGTTTGATTGTTCAATTTCTGTACCTGAATACTGCAAGACTGTCCAGAAAACCATAAAGCTTTGCTCTACTCAATTTATTGTGATTTATGCAAACGCACTTGATAGAAACAGACTTGATCGTCTCAATCCATCTAAATGAATGAAATCTTTCCAGCTATCCGGTTATATAGAGCTATTCGATTCATCTGCTGATATATCGTAGAAAATATCGCATCTAGTGATGTATCACAATGTCAGAGTTTTCCAATATCGTGCAGGCCTAGTTGATAGGGACACAACAATGGTGTGGTTTTCAAATATATGTGTTTTCAGTCACAACTTTATGTGGAGTAAACAAACAGACAAACCAAATAAAAAGTTTCTATATTTGGCTGAAAACATTGTAGCGTTAATATCCACTTGGATGATCAGGTGTGCGCAAGCTTTCTATTTTCACTGCTGAGCGTGTGTTTCAGCCCTGCTACATTTTGACTTCTTATCCTCTCCTCTGTGCTTTTGTGCACTGTTCTCTCTGTTTTAAACACTCAATACAGCTTCTTTATCATTACTTTAATTCAGATTTGATTGCTGCCTATTAGCATATTGTTCTAGACAGGAAACCTTGCGTAGATCATGTTTTTTTTTTGTCTTTATGAATCTGTTTATGCTCAAATTTTGCCCATGGGCATCTGAAGTCTGATCCCCATTGTGTCTCATGTGTCTCTCTCATCCTCTGACTCTTTTCTCTTTCGGTCTCTTACCTCTTGCTCTGCTTTGTCAGGCTCTCTGCGCGAGATCGAGGGTTTAATAATCGCCGCAGTTTATAAAGGCTACGGGGTCAACCAAAGGCCACAAGCTCTTCGGCTGCCAATCAGAAATGTCGAACCGCAGCGGTCTGACATGTCAAATCATAACTTGCTCCTAAAAACTGACCTTGTGTTATTTACCAACCGTGCCATTGGTATCTATTAACGTTTTTTTAGGGCAAGACACTGCAGGTTAATAGGGTAAAAAGATTAACAAATAATTATTACCTTACTTCTACAGTTGATTGATTTGTATAAAGAATTATTTGGCAAAAACTTGTTTGAATATGCAACAATACATTAATTAAATATGCACTAATTTGCATACATTTCTAGGACTAAACAGACCCCTTATTTTTCTGCGATTCCGCGAACGCTGAATCCCAACACAAAATCAACTAATAGTCGCTAATTTTTGCGATCCAGCAAAATTCTTAATTTAAACGCAAAATAATCACAAAAAATGTAAATAATTTCATAAAACATCAAATTCCAAATCATATAATCAAATTGTAATTATTTCAGTTGAATTGAATTGTTTTACATGATTATAGACGTTGCATTCGCAGCGCACATAATATATTTGAGTGTCTCTCGAAAAATGACGTCTCACCTGCTCCCTCACAATCCAAAATGACATTATACGGAATGGGGGGCGGGGGAGTTTTCAGCTTGTGCAGTTAGCCGACGCAGATGAAGTGCGATTGATTTACATGTGAAGTCATAGCAAAGATGAGATATTGGCATCCTGTGGTACGAATTAGCCATTTTGTGCGTTTGACCTGCTTCAGACTGCAAAAGAAAGTTGGAGAAATGGAACAAACAAATGGAGATTGGTTCACGGATAAAGGCTGCTGAACGTGACTGAATTAAAGGACATTATTAATGCTTTACATGCATGGCTGGTATTATTATGTGCATCATCAAATCGATAAATTGTTTAGTTTAACTGCAGTTAACGAGAGAAAACACTTCCCTGCCATTGAAGTGTTTTACGGTAATCCGTGTTTTAGGTCTATTGTGGTAGGGGAATCTCTAACGCATGTGTGAGAATGATGTCAGATGCTCTGGGGAGTGAAATCTGAAAGAAAGTAAGATCGTGGATTAAAATAAGAGCTATACAAACTTTCTTTAGCCTAATCCCTGCTGTTTTAGATCTTGTCTTGAAAGGGACCAAAATAAAGAAGCTTTATTTTTTTATGATTTGTGTCATTGTCATTGTTTCTGATTGCACACCTAACATAGTAGGCTACCTAATTGGTAAATAAGAATTACTGGGAATTACCGCCACAAAATCAGTCATTTTTATTGCAAAAAATCCTGAAAAACTAGCGGGTCTGACTAAAAACTGAACTTTTCATGAAGTCCGGTTCAAAATTCTTTTTTTTTGTATTTTTTTTTTTTTTTTACATATTAGAGTCAAAAGATTTTACAGAGATGATTTTGGGAATCTCTATTTATCAGTCCATAATTCACAAAAAAGAGTTGAATCAAACCAAGCAAACTGAAATGTTGTATATAATCAGGCAAATTATGTGTAAACAAATCTCTCAATTAAAATACATATACAGTTAAAATACATACACAGAAGTATTAGCCCCCCTTTGAATTTTTTTTCACATGATGTTTAACAGAGCAAGGAAATTTTCACAGTATGTCTGATAATATTTTTTCTTCTGGAGGAAGTCTTAATGTTTTTATTTCAGCTAGAATAAAATTTATTTTTTAAAAAACATTTTAAGGTCAAAATTATTAGCCTCTTTAAGCTATAATTTTTTTGATAGTCTACAGAACAAACCATTAATAGACATAACCATTAATAGAATAACTTGCCTAATTACCCTAACCTGCCTAGTTAATCTAATTACCCTAGGTAAGCCTTTAAATGTCACTTTAAGCTGTATAGAAGGGTCTAGAAAAATATCTAGTCAAATATTATTTACTGTCATCATGTCAAAGATAAAATAAATCAGCTATTAGAGATGAGTTAATAGTAAAAACTATTATGTTTAGAAATGTGTTGAAAAAAATCTTTCTGTTAAACAGAAATTGGGGGAAAAAATAACCAGGGGGGCTAATAATTATCACGTTGACTGTAATTAAAACTGTAGTTTGGTGTTTAAAACTGCTGAAATGAAGATTTAGGAATCATTTTGAGCCTTTAAAAGTGTGTGCTATTGAGATCTACACACAAATTGATTAAGTATGACAAAAGAAACAGTTATTGTGTTTTAAATATATATTGGATGCTTTCTTGACATTAGACTGAACAACATAAAAGCCAAAAAGTTCAAAATCTCATAATCAACAGGTGCATGAAATTTTAATAAAAGTGTCTCGGCTTTAACTTTATTTAGCATACATTTATTCAAATTTGGACTACATCTGACATGCATGCACAGCCAGTCACATGGTTGTCATGTTTTTCATGATACAGGCCACTGAGGATGAGGAGGGCGATGAAGGGGCTGGGGGAAGGGATGTTGACCTGATTTTGGGGGCTGCGGAGGCTGTGATAGTGCTGTTGTTGGAGGGTTTGTAATCCAAGGGATGCACGGTCAGATTAGAGGCTGCCCCATATTACGAGAACACGGAGAGAGAGAGGGAGGGACAGAGAGAGAGAGGGCAGGAGTCACTGAAAGGCTCAGGACAGATCAGCTGCTACAGAAGATGCTCTTTGACTTCTGTATTTCTCTCTTGCTTTATTTATTAGCTCTTTTTTTATTGTTTGTTGGATTAGATCTTTAGATTGGAAAGAAAAGCTTTAAGAGGTCATTAATTTTTATTTATTATCTGTAATATTTACTGTATTGTTATTTTTAAGTGTATAATTAGAAGTTTTGATTTAAATATTTATACTGCCACTACTGTTATTATACCAGTCATAAAGTCATACCACATGCTTATCACATTTTATTGATTTTATTAATAATTTATTATTAATTTTCCATTTGCTTTTTTTTTTTGTAGAATAGAACATTTTTTTATTATATTTTTTTCCTTCAGGTAATAAACAAAAACATTGTAAAAATATAATTTATTTTACACGTATAACAGTAAGTTTGTAAGTTTGTAAGTTTTACGATCAAACATGTTCGTTTATTACTAGTATTATGCATTTTTTTGACAAATATCCAGATTTATTCCAGATCTAAATCTTGATTTGCATAATTAAAAAAAAACTATCCATTGTACTTTTTTCAATAAAATATATATATTTATAATTTTTATTTAAAATTTTTCATTTTTAAAATTAAAAATTTTTATTTATTTGTAATATTATACATTTTTCGTACTTTTTTATTACAAATGAATACAAACTCCAATATGCAGATTTACCCAGGAATTTGCATCAAAATGTTGTACACGTCACATTTAAAATAAAATTATTCATAACCTTTTAATTTAAATATATTTATTTATTCATTGACTCTACTACATCTACTACTATTACAAATTAAAATATTCAATATTAGAGCTGGTACGGGGGGGGGGGGGGGGGAGTATTTAACATGTTATGTTTTTTTTCTGGGAAAGATATTCTAATGGAGCTGTTGACATGGAACTGATCCTGATGGTTCTGTGGATCTCGTCTATCAAATCTGATCTTTATTTTGTGTTTTCAATTGGATTCAAGTCAGGTGATTGGTTGGGCCATTCTAGAGCTTTATTTTCTTTCTCTAATACCATTTGAGAGTTTGCTTGGCTGTTTTGGATCATTGTCTTGCTGAAATGTCCACCCTGGTTTCATCTTCATCATCTTGCTAGTGTAGATGCTGAACTGAAGCAGCTAATATTAATTTACAATGCCGAAGGGCAGAGGGTTGCTGAATAACTACTGAGAGATTTTAGCTGCTGTCTGGGCGTTCACTGCCTTTCTACACCTCCCGTTCTTCATGTGTTTAATAGTTTTTCCCTGTTTTATTTCATTTTATTACACAAAACTTAATTTGTAAACTAATTAGATTTGTTTTCTTTGCATATATGGATTTCTTTGGTTGTTACCAACATCTGATGAAAAAGTCAACAGCACCTTTAGAAATATGTTTTCAGAGAAAATGGTGATGTGTTCAATACTTATTTCCCCCACTGCATGTAGTTATTTATCTATAAACTTTTTTCCAAAGAAAGAGCCCTTCAATCTGAAAGTATTTTCATATATATATGAATGTAATTGTAAATGTTTTAATCTGCTAATAACAAAATTCTCAGCTCTGATTAAGATATTTAATATTGCGCCAAACCACCCATATATTCCAACCTAGCTGTAAGTGAAAATCAAATTCACAATGAATCTTTTATGGTTTCACCTGTACAGCTTCAGTGTTTGCATATTTAATTCATAAGCCAGTTTGCATGATATGTAGCTCCTGCCTGCTTTAGCATACATTCATTCTCCTGGTGCGTGGCACATTTTCAACTCCTTGTCTCTTTAATTTGTTCGCTGATTTATCCCGAAAGGTTATTAGTGCATGCTGCAAAGTAAATGTTTGTTGGTAATAAGCATCCCAACACGTCGTAAATGCCCACCCAAAATAAAGGGTTTGACACTGCTGCAAATTGTGTTTAATTGCACTAATTAATTTGAGCCCGTGACTGCCAAATCTGATTTTTCAACAGCGATGTGCGCTAGGCTCAAAACGTTAACGCCGTTCTGATATTAATACTATGTTTCCTGTTGTGGCTTTTACAGCACAAATGTAATTATTTGGCTGTGGTATTATTACGGTTGACTGAAAAAGACCCTGGTTGATAATTATTTCTTGGCATGGTTGTGATACAAATGAATAGTTTTGACGTCTGTTGCTGCTCGTAGTTTATGATGCTGTAATATGACATGACAGAAC
>NC_079456.1:21408653-21486153 GCF_903798145.1 Danio aesculapii | reverse complement strand
GAAAGTAATTGTATGACATCTATTGATTTCCTCAGTGATAGACATTTTTTATGTATATTGTGTGCTTCACTGGTCTGCTGTCTGGAAAGGGTCAATGGAGGTTGCGTTTTACTTTAGATTCCAGGACCTCCAATTTTCTCACTTTTTTACACCTCTAAATCTGGCGATTTTCTGCACTGTGTTACAACGGTGTCTGATATGTTTTCTTTGGAAATGGAAAGGCTGTTAACATCTTTAGGAAGTGGTTCTTCAATCTACAACCCTTGTTCTTGCCCCCTCCTGTTTTGTCTGAAAGATAAAGTTACTTCCTCTTCCCTTTGCCCTGCTCCCTTGCACCCTCCTCCCCTGCTGGGTTTTATTGGTCTTAGGAGTTGTCCATCATTGCTCTCACTGTTTGAAGTGCTCCAGTCGTATATCACTGCCTTTTCTCACTGGATGTCCTCCCACTTCCTGCAGGGTTCTCCAAGATTTTTTGTTATGTGTGCCTCCCTGACTGTGAGCACAGTTTCTCTACACTCTATTTCTCCGGTCACACTTAAACACACTTCCAAACACCCACACCAGTCTTCACCCTTGATATCTTTACTGTGTGTTTGAGTTGTTTATAGCCCCTTCGTTGATAGTTGTGGTCAGTTAAGGTGATGTACCTCTGGAAGGCCAGAGCAATGTAAGAACTTTTCTTAGGTTTCTTACTTGTTTGATTTCCCTTCTCTTCTGTACTTTTTCCCAATAGCTAGTTGCTTTTTTGTGTCTTTTATGTGCTATTATGTTTATTTACTTCACTTTGTTTCACTAGTTGTCTTGGTTTTTTGCTAATGCGCTCTGTCTTTGCTCTTTTTGTTTATACCTTGCAGTCCTTTTTCTCATTTCTCTCCCTCTCTCTCTTCATCTCTCGGTTGAGGACAAGGAGGTGAAAGCCAAGCGGATTACAGTGGCAGTTTAATCTGGCCGACCTACCAAAGGATTTTTTTTTGCACTTTCCTGCAAGCTTATGAGGCTGTGATGCTGAGGGGGTGAAGGGAGGCTTGGAGGGCAAGGGGTCCGAAGAGTGTGGAAGGGAACATAGTTTGTTAAGGAGACTGTTAGACGAAACCCAGATCTATGCCAGATGAGAATAGTGGGAAGGGGGTTGACAGTGGACTCTGGGTGAGCAAGCAAGGGATGCTAATACTATTTTGTTGCTAATTTGTTTCCATCTGTCCAGGCATATTGCATCTGTGACTGTGCATTCCCACAGTGACAACAAGAAGAATCATTGGATCTTGGTCTAATTTTTGGCTTAACCTAGCCCTGTTCCTAAAAAAACCTTCCTAAAAACCTAGCCCTGTTCCTTTTGTTATGAATGGTTTTTAGTAAGATTGCAAAAGTTTTGTATAAACTGGATAGATGTGCCTCTTGACTTGGTGACTACATTTTGTTAATTTTTTTTTTTAGTTGATTAAGAACATTAATTGTCTAAGAACTGGTTGAAAGATTGCTGAGATTGACCAATTTTTAGACTAATTTTTTTTGTTTTTTGTTTTTTTTCTCTCTTTTTTCGTTTGGTGTCACTACAATGTTATATGGTTCATAAAGTGTTGAGTTTTTAGATGTGATGTGAAATTCTCATTTTAAAAGGACATCTCTTGTCTTTTCTTGTACTCTTGTCTAGCTGTTTTCAAACAAGGGTCCTTTATCTGTATACACCTAGAAAGGCATCTTTTCAGGTCAGGTAAACTCAAATCCAGCCTAATAATTTAAAGCAATTTGTTGCGGCAATGTGTCTTTTTAAAATAAGTAGTTTAGAACATAATTTGTTGCTATATGTTAAACTAACTAATCAAGGCCAGTTCTGATATTTTATTAAAACCAAATCATGACATCAATTTAAGGTATCCGCTTGTTAAGTGTGACGTCACACAAAGCGACTTCTGGGTCCAATCGCTATATCAAGCTGTATGGGGAGACTCACCAAATGGTAATAACAAACATTTTCAAAGCGCTGCAATACTTTCAAAAATCTCGAATGCAATATATAGGTCCATGCCTAATATCCGATGGCCAGAAAGTGATAATTTTTTTATAAATTGTTATAACTTTGGTATTTGTGATGCAGCAAGTCCAGAGACTGATGTGTACACTATGATTTTATCTAAAATTCACTTTAATGTGTGACTAAAAAGTGGCCATGAATGAATATGTTATTAATTTAAATGAGTAGCGACTTGAAACGGTATTCTGTACGTCACAGATACGCCACGACTTAACAAGCAGATTACCACACTATTTGTCTAGAAAGTTTAAAATGTCATGAAATACCAGTTATATAGGATTGCTGCTGCAAAAACTTAAACTCTGCGAGTTGAAAAACAAAAGCTGTTTCAGAGTAATGAGTGAAGCCATATTGTTCCCCTGACAAATTTATCCAGCTTTCGAACCATCAATAACAGAATAGTGGTCAAACAAAGCAGCAGCGCTTGTCTCACTCCGCACCTTCTTTGATGTGGCTCATATCACTGGTACTTTCATCAGCTCTCCCCTGCTGTGCAAATTTGGAGGGAAAGGGTCCCTCCTCCAACGGGATTAGCTTCAAACTGGTACTTGTCCGGTAGCGTTAAGGTTTTTGAAAAGGGCTTAACTAACCTCCACTCATGGGAGACTTCTGGAGGTTAATGTGGGCTCTCGAATTGTTTGCCTTGCAATTAACATGCTGGATGGCCCTACGGGGGGAAGTCAAGAGCTGTAATAAGTAAGAAACAAGACTTTATGCTACTGCACCTATAGTTGCAGTTGGGTGCAATAGGAAACATCTTGAGTATATGAAACGGAGGCTTCCAGCAGCTTAGCATTTATTTAGCATGAGAGGCTCCTTATGTGTGAACTGTCTATGTGCTATATTTGATTTCAAATGACAGGTTTACAGTTATTAGTTTTTCTTAAGTGTTGCAGTGCAGACTCCTTAGTTCCATGAACGTGGAGGTTTTATGGTCATTCAGAGCTATGGTCAATAAGCCAGATGGCTCGACTAGTGGTAACCATCTCACTTTTCAAGAACGTGCAACTTGGAGGAAAAAAGTGCAAGTCTTGAGGCAAGCATTTTAAAGCCAAGTCCCAGGAACAAGGATGAAGAAAAGAAACTGCAGGACACGGTGGACTGTCCAGTATTTGATTTGTCTTGCATCTTGGGTTGGTTTTGATTGTTTTAACTTCATGTTTTCTATCTTGTTGACATCTATTTAGAGAGGCCAACCACCTTCTTAACATGGTCTCTGCAGGAGACCTTAATTTAGCATGCACCAGGTGCACAATGTTTTAGGCTTGTTACGTGATACAGAGCGAATGCAGAGGGGATCTGCATACAGTTCTTCATTGGGACAGGGCAGGATGCTAGGGCAGATGGATTGGAGTGGACCGGTGGAGGGTGTCTGAAAGGTCAGGTGGAGGGCGTCGGGTGCCAGGAATAGGAGTGTGAGATGCCTACTCTATTTGCTAGATATGGTAGGGTGTTCTGTTGATCACCCAGTTCATGCCACCCTGCCCTCTTGGTGACCCATCCAATGACGATTGGCAGATCAATGGAAGGCTTTTTTCTTTCTCCCCAATCTGGCTTATCATGTCCTTTTACACCCTTTATCTTTCCTTACACCAAATTACCTAAATTTATTTGCATAGACCAATTTTGCAGATGCATATTAGTTTCTTCTCCTCTCTCCATCCCTGTTTGACTCTCGTTCTACCTCTCAAAAATACAGCGTTCTCTGGATTCGAGATGCCTGAGGGACGGAACACAGACAGGACCTGTCACCATGACAACGGCTTCTGTGAGCTGCCTGACACCCAGACTCTATTGTGGGAGGGGGTGGCGAGAGAGAGACAGAAAGACAGAGAAGAGAGAAGGGAGGGTGTGGAATCAGACAACCCCATTTTTCCCCCCTGGGACTTTACGGTTTGCTCGTGTTCACATGTAGAATTAGCATAAAGACAGAGAATGTGAGAGAGACAGAATGCTGTATCAAGACTGAGATTAGAGCAAGAGACAGACACTGTGTGCTGGGAGTTTGCTGGACACATGTACTCTTGGTGTCCTCAGGGTCTAAGTGTCCTTTTAGTGTTTCAGATCAGAATTAAACCCACATCATTTTTCACCTTGCAGTGCTGAACACTTTAACGACAAATATTTGGTTTCCAGTGTCACTCTAATCACATTACAACACATGCAATGTTGCATTCCATCCATAATTCCTGATGGAATTAAAATGGGCTCCAACTGATTCGAGTGTTTCTTGCCTGATCCTAGTGTTGAAGTTCCTTTGACAGAAATTATCACAATCAAGTAAATCTGTTGACTCGGTGCAGTGTCATGGCTTTCTTGTTCCCTTCCTGTAAAGATGTAGTGTGATTAGCAATGTGTTGTGGTCAGCTGGAGCCTGGATGCCGGCTGTGAGGTGGTAGAGTGGAGGCAAAAGTGCTTTCCAGGTAGAAATTATCTGCAAATATTGGGATGATTAATCTGTAGATGCCCATTAGTTGAGATAATGCGATGATTGAATGTATGTTGTCAGTGTATCATGTACCTTGAGAATCTGGTTGAAAAGTAGTGCACATGACTGTGCCTGAAGTGCCTTTCATTCAGTGGATCGCCTCAAATTGAGGATGACCTTTGTTTTCCTGAGCTAAAAGACACCTTTTAACATAATATTGTTTAGTTCTTTGAGGATAAAGTAGAGACTGGCTTGGCATGTGCTGGGGCATGAGACTGTGGAGAGATATTTCTGTCAGGCTGTTTACTTATTGATAGGAATGCTAGCACAGGTTAGCATGACATGCACATGGTCGCATGCGGCTATTTTGAGGAAAGCAATGTGCTGCCTCTTCTTCAGCTACTGTGATTTTTATTTTTGAAATCTTCAGCTGCATTGTTTTCTCTAACATAGGGGTGTCCAAACTCGGTTCTGGAGGGCCGGTGTCCTGCATAGTTTAGCTCCAACTAACTTCAACACACCTCCATGGAAGTTTCTAGTATACCTAGAAAGAGCGTCTGCGCCAATAGCCTAGTGGTTAGTGCGTCGACACATAGCACCAAGGTGCTCAAGGCGACCTGAGTTCAATTCCGGGCTCGAGGTCCTTTGCCGGTCCTTCCCCTATCTCTGCTCCCCACACTTTCCTGTCTGTAAAATCTCCACTGTCCTATCCCAATAAAGGCGAAACCCCTAAAAGTTAATTATTTAAAAAAAAAACCTAGAAAGAGCTTAATTAGCTGGTTCAGGTGTGTTTAATTGGGGTTGAAACTAAAATATGCAGGACGCTGGCCCTCCAGGACCCTGCCTTAAGAGAACAGATTTGTGAGGTTAGAATTGATACAGATTTTATTGACAATTTAAAAACTTATTTGTAGAAGAACTTGAATTGTTGTAAATGGAATAGAGATTTGACCACTGGGTGGGCTGACCACTTTTGGCTACAGCCAGTTACAAGTTGGCCGACTCTGTTTCAGTGGTTTCACTCACAATCTGCATAAAGGGATTGTGGATTTGGACATGTGAGGGAACCCAAAGCCACTTTAACCAGTCTGAAGTTTGAAGTACATAGAAACTTGTTTTGGACTCTTCATATGTTGTATCTGCCTTTTATTTGCGTAAACTTGATGTTCTTGCTAACTAGGTTATTTCTGCAACCACGACTTAATTCTTCGTAGTTTCTTCTTATCATTTTTCATCTAGGAATGTAACCTGGCCAGAGATTTTCTTCTTTATTGTCCTTTTTATTCAAGCGCAGAAGTCCAGCGTTACAAACCCTTCATTGTCTAAAGAATGCCGTTTGTGTTTTCCCTTTTCCATAGCCCCTGTCTGGCAGGAACGAGGCCCTCTCTTTTTCCTCATGCTTCCAGATCCTCTTGGGTACCAGCAGCTTGCTAGGTTTCCAACTCTTTCCCAGTTTTCGGACTATGTGAATGTTAACTATAGTACGCTAAGCTCCTTAACCCTGTAGCGGGAGCTCCAGAGACTCTTTCCAAAGAGAAATGATTTCTGCCTGCGTTGAGGGCGTACTTGAAAAGAAAGAAAAGCAGAGAGAGAGAGAGAAAAGGAGGGAGAGATGGGAAACTCCCCTTTTTAGCAGGCAACATCAATGGTCCCAATGGGTACGCCCTTCCCGCCAACCATTCTAGCAATGTATGGATTGTAATATGAGCAGCTTACATGTTTCACATTAGAACTCGGATGGCAACACTGGCATTACATCCTTCCTACGTCATGTCCAAACCTCCTGCCTCTTTCCTTTATCAGTCCTTTGCTTTTAGACATTGTGTGTCTGCACTTAGAATGAGCTGTTTTCCTCCGTCTTATCTATGGGTGTTTAGCTCTGTGAATTCAGCTCAAGTTGACATGGAAGTAATTGACGTGTGATATTGAAAGTTAAAGATGTTACCTATAGAAAATATATCCTTGATATGTCTGTCAAGTAATTTGACATTTTTAAAGTGAATTGTGTACACTTACTTGCCTGATTACTTGCCTGATTACTTGCCTGTTTACATCCTACAACCCATTTCTGTTCTACCTTCTACCTTTTATCTGTCTCATTAAAAAGCTAACATTCTGTGGAAAACAGAATTAAATGTGGATGATGATTGGGTACTATGGTTTAATGAACTACTTTGCCCAAACACCCACCCCCACCCAAGTTCTTTTAGGGATCAATGATATTTTTAACAATATTAACTAAAGCTCATTAGCCCATTAAGGCTTCATTTCCTCAAAGAATATTGAGCTTTTTGGTCAAAATACCATCCAGAGGTGGCAAGATGTTAGTGTTTCCTTTTTTACTTTAAGTGGTTGTTGTGGTGATTTATCATTTGAAGCCATAACGGCTGATTTATACTTCTGCGTCGAGTGATCGGTGTGACCCACGACACCTGCCTTGCGCATAGCCATGAATTTATACTTCTGTTTGTGTTGCTCTGCAATAACACTTACGAAAAGCTAGCTGACAGTAGGTTTTTATGTTTCTCTGTGTCAAGTTTCTTCACAGGTATTTCTTTTTTTTTTTTTTTTTTAACACTACAAGTAGCTAAAACTCGCTCATTTAGAGGCTGGAACCAGCGGACGTGCAACAACTTTAATCATAAAGGTAAACACAAAACAAAAGTTTCCATCTAGAGCTCTTTCATGGGACTCGACACTTGTAAACACTCGCTCTATCAGGCTCGCGGCTTTTAGCACTGCCCACGCTCGTCACCGGTACCAAGCCGACCAATCGCAGAGCTTGTTGTTGCAGCGTGTAGTTACATTTCTTGAGAGGTGCGCATCAGCGTCGGTGTCAGTCACGGTAAGCGCTATGCGACCGCGTGAAGGCTGCGCCAGACCATATGCATGCGCTTGATCCAAAAGTATTAATCAGCCTTAACACTGTTTGTGGCCATTGTAAAATACCTCACTGGGCCAATCAGGGTCAGGCCCAGAAACATGCTAGGCATGTATCAGTACCATATTGCTGCTTTCTGTCTGTATAAACTAATTCTGTTTGCAGTAACATTGGGCATGGAAGCTTTTACACTGATATTTTATGTAATTTTTTGGAGGGAACCCATTAAATTTGATCTTGCAAGCTCAATAAACATTTTTGCTGAACAGATATTGTCAGAATAATAGAACCGCCCTGCAGTTTGGGAATTATTGGAGGGATTTTCTTTGAGCCCTGACTTTCAGAGTTGGAGGCGGATCAGTTATTTTGCTTGTCAGTGTTAATCATAATTAAGGTTTGTTTGTGGATTTTGATTGTACAATGTACAAGCGGCTAATGTACATCATTTAGCTAATGCACTTCATTAAAATAAAGTTTCCACTTTTTGAGAGAAATTAACATGAAGCAAATTCCTTTATTACAATTTTTAAAAATCAACTTCCAAGTAAAAAAATCAAGGCCACATTAGTTATTTAGCTCAGTGTTGTTTAGTATGGTAGGAACTTTAGTGTGGTAATCACAACGTAAGTAACAGATGAAAAATGGCTACACATAGCTGTCATCACTGTCTGTTTTTCTGTTTCGCAATTATAATGCAACCTCAGCATTTCAGAAGCTGTTCTAGGCTGGAAACTTTCCACCTGTCCACACATTAACACGCTTGTCTCCATACATGGCTTATGATTAGGCCCTTGAGCAAGCATAATTGTGGGCCACTGAGATTGAGAAAGCTAGGGGGTTCTGGGAATACAGTATGTGTGTGTGTGTATTTGCAGGGTGGGGGTGTACATGAGGGGTTTCCTCGGCAGATTTGTTTACTGGTAATTAATTCACCTGATTGATACAACAGCTGTTGACGCCATGGGAGGGAAAGTGAGGGAGCGACAGAGAGAGAGACCCCTCGTCATAGTGGCTTCCCTATGTTACGCAGTGTAGATTGCCGTTCCAGTGCCCCATTGATTAAAAGGCACATCTGTCAGCCAGCATGGCTGATTATGGCTGCCAGTCCTCACTGGCTAATCTTTATGGAGTCAACTTCACTGACAGAATTATTGGAAATGGGGTGTGTAGGGAGAAAGTATAGAGGAGGCAATGACTGTTGAAATGCAAGTGGGAAGATTGACAGTATCTTGAATGTTTAATTGGGGTGTGTATTTTTAAAAAAGCACATATTTGGATTAATGTCCAGTCAAATTAATATAATAGCAAAATTGGTAGCCATGGGTATGATTTTTTTGAAAAAGTAAAAAACAAGTCACCTCCTTACTATGCGTTCACATCGAAGGCGACAAAAGCATGAATGTTCGCTCTGGTCACCCTGGCGACAACGCTGTTTACCTTCACAGCTCCGGCGGCAATATCATCAAAATTTGCTACATTGATTTCTCATTCAAAGGAGCTGTTGCAGCATATCAACAAACCGCTTACATTCCCTCATAAAAAACGTGCTTTCGAGCATGAAAATGTTGCGCTTCTTTCATCAATTTAATTTAACTGTGGAAGATCAAGTTATTGTGTGTGGTGTGGCTTTGCTCCACTTATCCATTACTTCCAGATGTCTGAAATATTCAGAAGCAGCAAAACTGTTTTGTATTGTCATTATAGTTACCATGAGATCCTTGCTTAAAAAACATTTATAACATTAATGCAGATCGGTAATTAGCCAGCAACTTTTTTTATTTATTGTTCGGTAAAAAAACACCCTTGGGAACAACTTTGGCTGGAACCAAAGTTTACAAAACTGTGTTCTCTGGACTCCTTAAGCGGTGGATTTGTACATTCTGATAGCTTGCCGCCGAACCACGTCATAGCTCGTTACCTTAAAGTTGATTTGATTTCAACTCTTCTCTGCGCCCACACCAGCGAAGACGCGCTGCTCCTTGCCGCTTATCGCCACCGGCTTCCATAGAAAATGAATGACTTCCGGCTACTTTAACGATTCCGCCGCCTTCGGTGTGAATGCACGGTTAGAGTGTTGTAGGGCAGCGGTTCTCAATTTTGGGTTTTTGCAACCCCACCACTATGCATATGTAGCACCCTCTTCCTATTTAATGAGAAAGGCCCTGGATTCTTATTGGTTAGATCACTTTACCTTGTATTTTAACCCCAAAAAGAAACCCATAACATGATACCAATTAATATAAATAATAAACACAAGCAATCTGGTACAAAATTACCTTTCCAAAATTCCTTAAATACAATAAAGTAAACAAATATATGCAAACAAAAGAAATAAAGGTTTGTTTCAAAACAAAGCTTTTCGTTTTCCTTTTTTCAAAGCTCAAGTAAACATCAAAATCAACAGTTTATTTAATAAAGCTCAAACATTGTGCATATGAAATTAATTGAGAAATAAATGTAATTTAATTTCTTACATTTATCTAGCGCTTTTCTAGACACTCAAAGCGCTTTACAAGCCAATTTTGATATGGGGATGGTTGGGAGGCCAAGAGGGGCGGAGGCCAGTGGGCAAATTTGACCAGGATGCCGGGGTTGAACCCTTACTCTTTTTCGAAGGACATCCTGGGATTTTTAACGACCACAGAGAGTCATGACCTCAGTTTAACGTCTCATCCGAAAGACCAGGGAATACTCTAGAACCGGACTTATAGTCCGTGGAGGAACAGGACAGAGTTGGAAGGGGGTGTTGCATCCGGCACTGCCATAGGAGCCACTGAGTTTCTCAAGGCGCTCTCTGGGATGTCAGGGGTTGTTGGCGATACTCAAACGTTGTTGGCGATACTTAGTGATCCTAACTCGTGAATCTTCGCTTTAGCGGCTAACGCTGTATTTAGTAAACACAGTGCAACAAATAGTCTGGTGATACTCAAGAAGGAAATTGCTATCCTCACAGGATCATAGACGTTATAAGCTCTCTTCAGTTCTCTATTCGACAACTAGCCAGTGAAATAATCTCTCTCATGCCAACGTTCATTCCGACGACATCCACACCACGATGCTCTTCCACTCACTTCATATACCTTCCGGGATATTAATTTCCGGTCACCTTACAACCACTTCTTGTGTATTTCCTGCTCTAGAGGTTTGTTCCATTTGACCAGAAGTGCCCTGCGAAGTGGACATCCCAGGATATTCTGCCATGATTTTTGTTCGAAAGAGTGTTTAATTAAATTAGAAGATGGGACTTTTAATCAATCACATAATTACATTTAAATAAGCCTTCACAATTGTGGTGTAGCGCAAGGAAGTAAACTTCAGTCGATTTCCCATGAGCAGGAGGTAGAGAGCAGTGAACACTAGGTATGGGCGATATGGACTTCAAATTATTAGAGAGGACCAGGATTGAGAACCTTTGTTATCAGGGACATCTTGGTTCTTTCTTGATCACTCGCATATGTATGCACCGATCACTTTAGAAAAATCTCGAAACTTATAAGCAAGAATAATCTTCAGGACCACTTCCATTGTTACTAATCTGTCATGTTCTTCCCACTGTGTCATTATATCGCTCATGTGCTGAGTTTGTTACCAGAGTATTGGTGCATGTGTTTGTTGGCCGGTGATCTGGGTTAGCCTTCTTGTTTGGGCACAGATAAGGTAGGATCCATTCCTCATCCTGGATCCCTGCTCCAGATCGATGCCCAGATTAAGCCTTCCCCTCCACTGTCTGCTGCCCAGCCAAGCTTCACAATTGATACTGATAATTAAAACCGCAGTAGCTAATTACTTGAGAGGGGTTGGTCTGTGTATGTCTAAGGGATGCCAGGTCAACATACAGGCCACCGATATTATTCATGGTGTGTTAATAATTTATTAAGTACATTAATTGCTGAGCCTTTGGTCAGTTTGCTTTCTTTTTTAATACAACCAATTCCTAAATGTCAATGATATGGTTATGTTTGACAAGTAGGATCACGTTGAACGTTTAATCTAAATGCATACCACCGCTGACACTGAGAGCAGTCTCTGTGTATAGGTAGAAAATGGCTTCAGTTTCACAAGTTGGTATTTCAGATATAAACACTTTGGAGAAGGACTTGATGCATTGATTGAAAATCAATTTGCGCAAGTGATGCTGTCTTTGCTGCAAGTGCAGCCGTTACATATGTGTATACATGTTGTATAAGTGAGCTGCTGTGACACGAGCGGAGCGATCGCCCCTATATGACCTCTCCCGGAAGCCCCGCGACTCGAGTCTCCCGCATAAACAAATGGCTCTGTGATACCCAACATTTTGTTAAAATACCCGAAAATCATAGTGACGTTGGTGAATGAGCAAAAGAATAGATCGCAAGAGGCACGGTGATGTATTAAGCATTACGTTTTTAGGTTAAATGAATAACGCAGTAAAGATATTGCGGGTGCAAATCTCTCCCCCCTCATTGAGAGATCCACTTTCAATAGTTGGAGATGAGCAAAATATTTGAATGGTCATGCATGTATTTAGGCCTTTTAACCTATAACAGCTGAAAGTTCTGTGTTTTTTACAAAATTGCAAGTTCACCAAAACCTGGCTGGAATTATTAGATAAATAAAACTTAAATAATTTTTTTAACATGAATATTTAATAATATAACTTCTTGTAATATACTTGCAATAAAAAGTAGTTTATAGGCCTGTTTCCTTTTAGTAAAGAAGTATTCGATTTATAGGTGTGCATTTTAACTTCTTACGCATTGAATATGTGCTCAACTTTTTCTTGATTGAGACTTTTTTGGTTGAATTCTTCTTTCGTCATTTGCAATGTTTCCAAATTGCATTGTTTGTATTTTAATACCAATTTTTATATCTGTGTTATATTATTTCCTGCAGCAGTTCATTACGCTGTGGCGACCCCCTGATAAATAGGGGAATAAGCCGAAGTAAAATGAATGAATTAATTATTTTTTGTAAATCTGCTTCTGGCCATGACATGTTCACATCTAAATGGTTATAAGAGACGTTTAAGGGATTATCTGCAGCATCCTTCATTTATTCTCTTAGGTAAGGTGAGATCTTCTCTTAAGGTTCATACTTCAAGGGAAAATGTGCTTAATGCATTATAAAGCTTGAAGCATCAGAATCCGGTACTCTGTATCGGCCGATAACCATGACAAGGAATCAGTACTCTGTATCGGCCGATGACCATGACAAGGAACCAGGACTCTGTATCGGCAGATGACCATGACAAGGAACCAGTACTCTGTATCGGCCGATAACCATGACAAGGAATCGGTACTCTGTATCGGCCGATGACCATGACAAGGAATCAGTACTCTGTATCGGCCGATAACCATGACAAGGAATCAGTACTCTGGATCGGCCGATGACCATGACAAGGAATCAGTACTCTGGATCGGCCGATGACCATGACAAGGAATCAGTACTCTGTATCGGTCGATAACCATGACAAGGAATCAGTACTCTGTATCGGCCGATAACCATGACAAGGAATCAGTACTCTGTATCGGCCGATAACCATGACAAGGAATCAGTACTCTATATCGGTCGATAACCATGACAAGGAATCAGTACTCTGTATCGGCCGATAACCATGACAAGGAATCAGTACTCTGTATCAGCCGATGACCATGACAAGGAATCAGTACTCTGTATCGGTCGATAACCATGACAAGGAATCAGTACTCTGTATCGGCCGATAACCATGACAAGGAATCAGTACTCCGTATCGGTCGATAACCATGACAAGGAATCAGTACTCTGTATCGGCCGATGACCATGACAAGGAATCAGTACTCTGTATCGGTCGATAACCATGACAAGGAATCAGTACTCTGTATCGGCCGATGACCATGACAAGGAATCAGTACTCTGTATCGGCCGATAACCATGACAAGGAATCAGTACTCTGTATCGGTCGATAACCATGACAAGGAATCAGTACTCTGTATCGGCCGATAACCATGACAAGGAATCAGTACTCTGTATCGGTTGCAAAAATCCTGATTGGAGCATCCCTAGTTTTCATGAGTGAGTAATTGAATCATTCATTTAACTGCATTTTAAAAAATGCATCATCTTTTTTTATGAATTTTGTTAAAAACATTTAATGTCTATTCAGAACAGGGACAAATCGCTATTTTAATTGTGATTCTTAATTTAGAATAAATCCGCTTTTGTAGTAATAGGGTGATTAAACTTTTGGTTACAATTGGTATTATGTCAATAAAAAAAGGTTGCTAATCCTTTTCTCTAGGTGTTTGTTCAAATGACAAAACTTGGATTTCTGTTGGCAAGTGCAGCAAAGCCATGTAACCAAAACCAAATGTTGAAAATATTCTTACTTGTGGAATCCAGTTAAAATGACGGCATTCTAGCAGTGAAAATTATCTAACAACACTGAATGTTACTGCACTAGGGACAAAACCATTTGGAACGATCTAGCTTTGAGCGAAGAGAACAAAACGAATATGCAAAGCAGGGCATGCGAAGAGTTAACAGGAACTGGAATGTGTCTGTTTATGTGGTGGAGAAGGAGAGAGATAGCAGTAGCAAACAGCCAGGCCTATCAAAAGCCACAGGCTCCTTTAAACTCTATCTTCATTCTCCTCTCTCGGTTTCTCTTGCGCTCTCTCTCTTTCGCTCCCTGGCCGGGCGAGTGATTGACGGCCTGAGGGTTTTAATGGGCACCAGAGAGCGGGAGAGCCAAGGTCTGAGTTGTCATGGCAACAAGCCGATTGGGCCCTCTGCCGCTCTACCTGAGTGCAGCAGAGTCACACTGTATGTATGTGTGTGTGTGTGTGTGTGTGTGTGTGTGTTCGAGCTACCAATGACTCCTGTTCCCACTGATGGGCCGCTGGTCATTCTTCTTTTTGCGTTAATCAAAGTATTCATCCACTCTCCTTCTGCTTTTTCACTCGTTCATGTGCCTTGCTAATAGAGCCAGAGCCATTGTGCTGGTAAAACCTACACCAGCCACTGTGTAAACAAAATCTCACCGGCCCGATCTGTCACACGGCCCCTCCTTCTCCTTAACCAAACACACTCGCCAATCCCTCCACTGCATGCAAACACGCCGCCTGACCGTACCTCACCTGTTATCTGCCCAGCGCCAGCCTCAGGCCCCTCTTTCTTCCCTCGTTCATGAGAAAGTGCGTCCTCGTATATAGATTACATGTAAATCTGCAGGTTTCTGTGGTAGATTTGTCACGTTTGTGACAATGTCTTAAAGGGATAATTCATCTGAGAATGAAAACTCCTGTCAGTTACTCCTCGTCATTTAGTTTCAAACCTGTTAGTTCCTTGAAACTCAAATGGATGAATTTGATTTTAAGTTCATGTCATTATTTTTCATAATTTAAAGCATAGTAGCTGCCAATACTGTCTTCTGAAGCTATATTAAAGGAGTAGTTCACGCAAAAATGAAAATTACCTCATCATTTACTCGCCCTCAAGCAATCCTCGGTGTATATGACTTTTTTTCCGTCAGACGAACACAGTCAGACTAGTTTTAAATGTTATCCTGCTCTTCCATGCTTTGAAATGGTGTTGGATAGTGACTTTTATTTTGAAGCTTCCAAAACATAAATCTGTTGTCAAACTAACACATAACGCCACCAGGGTGTTTTTGAAACAGAAATAATTGTCATTTTTTAATTATAAACCGCAGTGGCAGCCGAATGCACGCTATGCATATATAGACATTTACAGGGCTGCCAAGTCTCACTTATTCGACAGTATTCTCATGCCACACATCCATTTTCCCATGCGGAAAAATCCCGTGAATTATTATTTTTTTTATTATAATAAAGACGGTTTTAAAGACTTTTATGTTATATATAGATGTTATTTTCCATGTGCAACCAAACCAACTCTGGTGAAAGCTATGTAATCAAAAACATACTGACGCATACGCGCAGAAAACATAACCGCGCGCCTCTCGCACCGCTCCTTTTTGACGCTGAAGCGCTGCTCGCGTTCCCGCTCCCATTTTGAATCCTGGTTGTGAACATGCATGTCGAAAAAAAATACGCGCTGCTCACGCGCCGCTCGTGCATTGTGCAACAGGTGTTGTGCCGTAAAACATTTAAAAACATGACTTTCATTGGGATTCTCAGTCTACATAAAAACCGAAGGCTTGATTGATAAAAACGTAATAAGATTTCTTGATTATCTTGATGGATAAAGCAAAAACAGGAAGTGAAACGCATTTTAAAATGCACTAGGTTTACAAATAAATGTTAAAAAAAGAATCTGTAATCTTCTGTAAGGGAAAGGTTCAGTCTCATTAGTGTCATAATGCTGTTATTAAAAAATATATCAATTTAAGTGAATAGATGCACATTTCAGAGGGGGTGCATTTTATGGCAGTGGTAACAGCCTTTTATGTACTTACAGTATGTCGACACGCAGTAAGTTTTGAAAGCCGACAAAACTCAAATTTAAATACTATGATGATGACCTTATTTTGACCTAAGCATGGCTCCTGATAGGAGCCAATGAGGAAACCCATGCCAACAAGGGGAGAACAAGCAAACTCCACACAGAAACGCCAACTGATATAGCCAGGACTCGAACCGGTGACCTTCTTGCTGTGAGGCCTCAGTGCTTACCACTGAGCCGCCATGCTGTCCTGAAATTAATATAATTATGCAAAATATTTCTTAAATGATCTTAGCATGTCTCATGTGTCTGTACATTGTTTTCCAGTTACATTTAGAATAGATGTTTTTCTTTTATTCATTTATTTAGAATAGAATAATTGTATAATAGCAATAATACTCTTATTTGTAACAAATATTTTATAAAAAGTATTTATTAAAATAATATTTTTATAATTTTAATATATTTATAAATAAATAAGGCGTGGCTTAGGGGAAATGGGCGGGGCTCAAGGTCTGAGCATTTATAAAAATTACAGCACGTGTCTGTAGAGTGGAGGTACTATGACGTCACCTTGTAGGCTAATCGGCTGCTAGCATAAAACTGGTTACCTCTATTAAAATCCTACGGGATTTCCCCATAGGCTTTTCGAAGATTGCAAATCATAAGCTCTGTGTTCAAACACAGATCATTACACTCACACGTTTTGTATAACTGGATAAACCTCACACGGAAATATCACGTTTATCACTTTTGGATCTTAAATGCAAACGCAAGAACTGAAAAGCTAACATTAGGCTATAAACCGACTACAGTGCCTTTGCCTGTGACGTCAGCACCACTCTGCTAACGACAACTTTTCAAGCTTATTTTTATAAACATGGCTTATGACAGATTTACTCTCTTGGTTTACTATATTATAATCCACGCTAAATATTATAAACAAATACAAATACCCAAAAAACTCATCTGTATAGACCTACATGTCTTTTGGATAGTTTTGTGGGAAATACATTATAGTTTTGCTTTACGGTTGTTGAAAAAGTTTTAAAACTGTATGTATAAATGTGCCTATATAGTAATATCATAAGTCAGATTTAAATAAGTGTATCGCTCGTTTGCATACAGCCCGCTTGACTTAGTAATAGATGACAGAAATGAGGCCTGAGGGACAAGTCTATATGCCTGCAAGTCCCATCATGGACACAGAACAACATTCAATATTTTTTTGTCATGACATAAAGCGAAAAGCAGTCCATACAGTCACATATGCTATATATTTTAAAGAGGAGTGTAAATATTGCAGTTATGTCCAAAAAAAACGACAAAACAAATCTATTGATCATGTTAAAATGACAGTTAATTATACTGGAAAAAAATTCACAAATTAGTTCAGAAGATTATTGGTAAACCTTTTGCCCTATCTCCAGTTTTTTATCTTCTGAATTGTAAAACTGCTCTACACCTTAGTCATGGTCTAGAATCTGTGTTACTCTTTTGTACGTATCTAGCAAGAAAATGTATTCTTCTGTTGTGGTCCTCTCATTCCTTCGGTCAATATGTGGATAAATCAGATTGGCATTTTCTTACCCTTAGAAAAACTGACTTATGACTTGCGTCAGAAATCTGATGATTTCTGGCATATCTGGAATCCTCTATGGGTGTTTTTGGAGAATGTATCTTGAAAGACTATTTTTATTTTATTTATTTATTGATTTTTTGTTCATTTTACCCTTCACAAAAGACTTGAATTACTAGCCGATGGACATTTGTATAATAGATGGCTATATTGTTGTATATGATGACACGAGCCACCTATACCACTGTTCTATTATTGTAAACTTTTAAATAACTGTTTTTTTTTTTTATAAAAAGAGTTAATATTTATGTATTTTTACGAATTTATGCACACATTTGCATTACTGAGAGCAGGAAAGAGACATGCATCCCCATAATATCCCTATAGTATCCCCATAATATCGTTTAATTAAAATAAATGATCAACAAATGAATCTGTCTTGACGGTCTTTACAAGTGATGGAATTATCAACACACAATTTGAATTCCCAATTAGTAAAATAATACAAACTATAAAATACTATTCATGAAAATACTTAAATAATAGACAAACCCAAATGTCCAACGCAATCGGGCTGCGTTTCAGATTAGTTCAGCTCGATGACGTATAATATCTCCGACATCGCCTGTAGTCCCATTTAGCAACTTGATAGCAACGGTCTTTTTAAAGAAGTGTAACCGATTTTTAAAAATCAAGAGTGAGATGTAACTGATGTGATTTACGTCGTAGAATAAAACGTAAACGTATCTTGAGTTTGTGTTAGCCACGAACCTTATTTAAGCAATTTAATCCAAATCCCATTAAAAAAAAGCCATAGACTTTTGGACAAAAAGGAGCTAAAATGCTAACTCACTTTCGGGTTTTTGCACACAAATTGATGTCATAGTTCCTCCACTCTATTGGCATTGACACTAATGTAATATATTATGCTTGTGTTTCTTGGTGTGAATGCCCCCACTTTTAGTTCCACCAGATGTTTATTTTGAGACATTTGAGAACCACTAAAGGAACCCTAAGTCATTGAACGCATTGACAAAAAAAATGGAAACAGTTGGTGTGGATGCTGGGATGAGGCCCCAAACAAATGTTACTCATATTGGTCTGTGGACCTACAGGTGGAGGTGTCTGTCCTGTTGGCGTTTCTGAGATTTATGCGATCTTGAATATATACGCATTTGCTACTACATATGTGTGAGCGCTAAAGACACAGAGACTCATGTTCCTGTGTATGTTGGTGCATGGAACCGTGCCCTTTGCCCTCTCAGGGTCAGCAGTGAGTGTCTGGGCTATTAAGGTCAGCGGCACTGAGGCGGTTTACCCTCCTCCACTCAGATGAGAGCAAGGGATCTGATTACAGGTTGGAGGAGGGGGCGCTGGGTCATGTGTAATCCCTGTCTACCCCTTCTTTACCATCATGGGAAAGACATGGCTGAGTTTGGCTTTGTCTGGGGTGTTGGGAGGTACTCACGTGCTTGATGAGAGACTCTACATATTTGGGAATTGTTATGGTGATAGGTGGAAATCAATGTTTTTTTGTTATTTATTTTTGCGTTTATTCTGTTTCAGAGTGCAGCAGCAGCTCCCAGTCCTGTGATGGGCAACATGCCGCCCAACGATGGCATGCCAGGTGGACCCATGCCTCCCGGTTTCTTTCAAGTAAGAGCTACTCTCTCTCTCCTCCCCCATCTTCCTATTCAACCTCTTGCTTTAACCCTGTTCGTTAAGCTTTTACCATTTTTCTGTCCCTCATCCCACCCCTCCTTTCTCTAACCCCCTTTAGTTCTTCTAATCCCCGTCCAGATGTTTCTTTCCTGCTATCTCTCCCTTTCCGTATTTCCATTCATTTCCATTTTATGTGTCTAAATTTGTAGTTCAGTACAGTAGCAACTCATACTGGCACAAACAGAGAGTTGTGGCCCCTGATCTGAGATCAGTATGAATGCCTCGACAGTTTAATCCCCAAGGCCAAAATGGGTAAAAACATGCAAGCTTGATTGTAGCTCTTTGGCAACACATATCTAACAACATATCTCTGTATTTAAATTCAGGGCTGGGAATTGGGGGAATGCTTTGGGGCATGGTTCCCAAAGTCAAGGTGCCTGTGGGAGTTCCTATGCCTTGGTGATATTTATTGCACTATTTACAGTCAGACAAACGCTAGTCACCTTTGTAAATAAACTCACATTACCTTAAAACATGGTAAAAATTGTAAGCCAAGCATTTTTTTCATCATGTGTCCAAGTTGTGTCTACTTGTAGAATCTTTTATACTAATCAATGAAAATATCTGATCAGATGGAGTATCTGATAAGAGTTTGTATAGCAAGAAACATCAGATCAGCCGATCTGAATTAGTGGATTTACAGAATTTAAGATTAGATGAAGCATCAGGCAGTGCAGATAGAGCCTGCTGTGCAGTGTATATATAACAAGATTCTTTAGATAAAATCTGATACAGTGACTTTAAAATAGAACAACATACAAAGCATCTGGTAGAGTAGATGGAAGATCAGATAGAGCATCAGATAAGAGGATCCAGCATGTCGATATATATATATATATATATATATATATATATATATATATATATATATATATATATATATATATATATATACATACATACATACATACACTTTTCAATTATGTCTAATTTTCATCTATCGACATATTAGGTCTTCTTATCTGCTGCTCTGTCTGATATTTCATCTACTCTACCAGATGCTTTACATGTTGTTTGATTTTACTCCACAGCATGCTCTGTCTGCACTGCCTGATGCTTCATCAGAGCTAAAGACCTGCAGACTTCAGATCCAACACTTTTCTAACACCTTGTTTAGCTGGTTCAGGTGGTTAACAGGGTTGGAGACTCCTGGTGAAGTGTAAAAATATCTCTTCAGATAGAATATTAGATAGAACATATTATAGAGTGTCTACAACATTAAGGCCTGGTTTCACAGACATGGCTTAAGGCTGATTTATACTTCTGCATCAAGCGCACGCGTATGGTCCGGCACAGCCTCCACTCGATCGCAAAGCCCTCGCCAAGGCTGACGCTGACGCGCACCTCTCAAAAAATGTAATTGCACATCGCAACGACGCATAACGCAAGCTCTGTGATTGGTCGGATTGGTAGCTGTGACGAGTGTTGACGGGCTGAGAGCCGCGAGCCAGATGGAGCAATTGTGAATACAATGGTTGAGTCCCGTGAAGGAGCTCCAGATGGAAACTTTTGTTTTGGGGTTAATCTATGATTAGGGATGTAACGATTCATCTGACTTCCGATTCGATACAATTCACGATACTAATCTCACAATTCACAATTTAGTTGCGATTTTTATTTTATTTTATTTTTTTATTAATTAATTAATTTATTTAACAAAATTATTTGAGACAAATGTAAGGTGAACAAGAGCCCTTTCATTTTTTTTTCTCAATTGCTGCACTTTTTATTTTATTTTTTTTTTACAATATTATATTATAATATTATAATTTCTGCAATAACTACATTGGAATTTTAAAACAAAATCCAAATAAAAAAGTGAATAACACAAACTAAAGAAGACTCTTTAATGTAAACAAACTAAATCTTACTAACATAATTACTACATAATTGTGTAGCTAAATTACACATCTAAAACATTCCAAATCAAAAATGAACAATACAAATTAAAGAAGGCTCCTTAATACAGACAAACTAAAAATCTGACTGTGTTTTTTAAAGAAATATCAGAATATCTGTTTTCTGGCATAAGCTGAGATCTTTGCACATTTACAATGTCCCCTACCGATGAAAAAACTCTTTCACTGGGGACTGAGATGGCTGGTGTGGAGAGGAAAGCCTATCCTAAACCAGAGAGCAGTGTGTACAGAGGTGGTCAATAGACTCTCTGCTCCAAAATACTGACTATAATATATGATATAATAAGAATACTATTAAAATATGCATAAACTAAATTGAAAAGAGAGTGTAAAACAGGAACAATCTCATACCTGGTTCTGTAACAGCACAGCTTTCTCTTTCATTCTGAAAAACATCTTCACATTTCACTATGAATACACTGATGCGCCATGTGATCTCCGTAACGTTGGCACTCGTCAGAGCAAGCAGTGCTGCCAATCCTCCGGTTAGCGTGCTTTGGCTTATTAATAGATTTTTGCGTATAGACGTCTGTGACAGCAGCTTTTCACTGTGCTGCATCATATTCGTTGTTCTGTTAAGTGTAACTAAACGTCTTTTTGCAGTATTTGTACACAGTTTGTGTTTGTCTGGCGCACCTCACTGCTGTTATTTTAATCTGCCGTCCCACCTCTTCCTTGCAGTTGATATGCAGGTAAAGCGAGTTTGCCTGTAAACGCCTTTAAACAGTGCCCCCTCTGTTCAAAACATGTAACACGATTCATTCAACATTCGTACCGGTTAGAATCGTCACATATTTGAATAGATTTTCAACCGACTCACGGTGAATCATTACATCCCTAGTCATGATTAAAGTTGTTGCACGTCCGCCGGTTCCCGCCTCTGAATAAGCGAGTTTTAGCTATTTGTACATTTAAGGTAGTGTTCAGAAAAAAACAAAAAGAATCTCAACATAAAAACCCGCTGCCAGCTAGCGTTTCGGAAGTGTTATTGCAGAGCATCACAAACAGCGTGCAGAAGTATAAATGCACGGCTATGTGCAAGGCAGACGCCATGGGTCACACCCATCTCTCAATGCAGAAGTGTAAACCAACCTTTAGACTAAAACTGAAACAGCTTAGACTTGCATTTTAGTCTGAGATTAGACTTAACCCTTATTTGGCCACTTCCTGCATTTCTCCCATTAAAAATAGACATTTATGACTGTCGAATCCCATCTGAAAAGCCTTATAGGAACACTCGCTTTTTCAAAATGAAACTCGTGCATTACATAAATACTCAGCAATCCGCGAAATACAGTTTTGCGACTCACTTTTGGTAGTTGAAAGTTGATAGAAGATAAGATAGAGCAGCAGATAGAGAATCAAGTGTTTGTCATTGATTTAGAACAGCCAATACATCTAATTGAACATCTAACAGAATATCCTCTTGAGCATCTAGTGAAATAATGTCAAATGAAAGATTAGATGGAGCATCCCATACAATTCATAATTAATTATGATTCTGTGCATTTATTAGTATTAGATCGGTCAGATATCAGTAGATATTAGCAGATAGCTCAGATAAATAATTTGATTGAGTGTATAAAATATTAGTGTTTTGGGCCCAATTCCAATTCTACCCGTTAGCCCTACTCCTCGTTTTTTGCGCGTTCACGTGAAGGGGTAGGGGTGTCCTAATTCTCTCTAGTTTGAAGGTGTAGGGCTAAGGTGAAGGCTAGATAGCTCTCGAAACTGATTTTTCAGGATCATACTCTAAATCAAGGGGTACAAACATTTCCCAGAATACACCATCTACAACGGCAGCAAGGCAGCCCACGAAAGTAAGGAGGCGCACAAATTAATATATATATATTTTTGTATTATTATGAATTTTTTACAACAAACAAGCAGATGTTTCAATACAATTATAACTGCGTTCGTGTTTTACCGTCATGCTCCTTTAAAAATAAAAAAAACGCTAAAATAAAAACCACCAAATTTGGCTATGTATAATGCAACTGGAATAACTACAGCAGTCACCATCATCGATCTCATATGAAGCAAGAGATCGTGATGATATATGATGACGTATGCAGGTGCTGTAGGGCTGTCCCATTTCTTAGTAGTAAATTTTGGGCTAGGGTTACAAAAATAAAATTGGGATTGGGCCTTAGAACAGAAACCCATGAATGAGATGGTGAATTTACGTGATTGTAAAATTTTGCACAATGGCTGCTATAAGGGACCACAGTGCATGCAAAGCTTCCATTGCTGCGTCCATGTTATTATTTATATGTCATTAGGACTGGACTGTCATCTACCGGTAACATTATGGTCATGTGATGGGGCTTGACGAATAAGGGAAGGATACACAGTGACCCAAAGACCTAATCAGTGAATGAATGTCAGCATCATCGCCTTCGTTTTCAGAAATCTCCATTTTGCTTTCTCCACAGTGACACAGAGCACCAGCATTTCCAAATGGAAGGCATAACTGTAGCAATTGTTATTTGTTTTACCTCTAAAATGCATTTGTGTAAACGGGACCTGAACATCTAGTAGAACATCAGGGCATTGCATATGACAGCAGATTGAAGATTGCATAGAGCATCCTGTAGAACGCATAGAATATCAGAAGTTTAGATAGAACATTTGTGTCCAAACTCAGTCCTGGAGGGCCGGTGTCCTGCTGAGTTTAGCTCCAACTTGCTTCAACACACCTGCCAGGATGTTTCCAGTATATCTAGTAAGAGCTTGATTAGCTGGTTCAGGTGTGTTTGATTAGGGTTGGAGCTAAACTCTCCAGGACACTGGCCCTCCAGGACCGAGTTTGGACACCCCTGAGATAGAACATCTTTCATGCTAATAGAACATAAAGTATAATGCCAGATAAGAGTGCAAGAAGGAAAAATAGATTTAAATGTTGCAGATTGTCAGGTAAAACAGCGGAAAGAGCATCCCATAGAGCAGCAGATGCTGAGATGAGCATCAGGTAGAGCGCCACATGGGTTGGCAGATAGAACACTGACATGAATTTTGAGTTGAGGAGGAGAGTGTTAATGTTGTATGAGCCGTGTTCAGAGCAGGGAGCGATCTGACTGTTGCGTGAGTGACATTGCATTCTATAAATAGTGCCTGTGTGCATAAGAGCGAGAGAGAAAGAGAGAGAAACTAAGAAAGGGAGGAAGAGGGAGGACTTTGTGCTCCACTGCAGTAATTCCCTCTTGGTAGCAGCCCAGGGCATGGCAGAAGAGAGGCATGGAGAGAGTGAAGACAGAAAATGAAAGAGGAAGGAAGAGAGAGATGGCAATGAGGCAACAATTGCAAGAAAACAGGCTCTTCAAGGCCCACGTGCGTTCCATGTATGCTTCCCGATTCCACGCGCCCAGTTGCTGTGGTCTGGTGACACCAATTATATCTTGGCATATATCCTAGTGGCCAGTATATCACTCTTTCACACCTCTCAAGAGCTAACTACTGCTCCCTCCCACTCTCGTCAGCTGCGGCTGCTGGACACAGTTGTGTTAATAATTGGAGCTGCTCTTTTTGTAGCTGTTTTTAATAGGATTGCGATTGAGTTGTGATTTGTGCTGATTTTGCAGAGAGATTCAAAACTTTGTTGTATCCAAGAGCACCTCCTATCCATGTCTTTCGGTTTATTGATGATCTTTCTATTGATTTGAAATAAAATATGTGATTAAGCAACAGGATCTGAATGGGTTATTGGATAAACGCATGACTTACATGCAGAAAAACAGCGGTTGACATGGTTTTGCCAAAAAGTACATGTTTCTGGATCAACATCTTTAGTTATTCCTGGAAAAGCACTTCTCTTCAAAACTTCTGTCTTGAGCATATACCTACCATACCTGCCAACACTCCCGTTTTCCTGGGAGTCTCCCGTATTTCAGACCCATCTCCCGCCACCTTCCCGGTTTGTTATTTCTCCTGGAAAACTCCTGTAGTTTCACCCTCAAAGCCCCCCAAAGTACTGGTGCCCCCCAAACCTGGTGCATAGCACAGTTATATGCCCAGTTCTCAGCTGTGTTATTCAGACACCTCGCTCCTCAAACCCCCCCACCCTCCCGGTCTCCTGGATTTTCAGAGACAAATGTTGGCAGGTATGATACCTACCCCTAAACCTAACACTAACCATAAATAACCCCTAAAATCAGGGGTTAAGAATTTGAGTAGAAGCTCTTGTTTTAAGCCTAAACTTGACATTAATTGTAAATATATCCCTCAGATGGTTTAAAATGTTGCTCCAGGAACATGTTCTACTTGGTGAAATCATGTTTCACCCAATTTCTTGTCCAACAAAAGCAGGAGTAAGTACTGGTACTCTTGTGAATGGTACTCTGTTGCAGTTGAACTGAAAAAGCATTTTGGTAGTGGAGCTATGCAGCCAAAGCTTGCATGCCTGAGCCTCTGTCTCCAGCACAGCTCCAGATGCAGTGGTGATAATTAGCACATGCGACCGCAGTAGCTGCCATGTGATCAGCGCAGTCCTATGAGACAGGGACGAAGGTGAAAAGGGCTAAACGCTTCCGTACACCCTCTCTCCAGACTCTCCTAATCTGTACCTCGCAGGCCCAGACTCCCAGCAACCTCCTGCAGAGAGACGAACAGAGTTTAGGGAGAGAAACACAAAGCATGCTTGTTGGCATCTGGCCCGGATCTTGGAAATTGCGTATGATTTCTTCCTTTTTTTATTCCCCCATTGCATGGGTCGGCCTCTTCAATAATCTTCACGTTGAAACTCCGCTGCACCAGCTCCTCTTGGGAGGACCGACTAGCAAGAGGGAGGCAGGGAGGGAACTAAGTCAAGAAGTGTAAAAAAAAGAGAAATAGTTTTAAGTTTAGCTGGAAACATCTAAAATGGATGGGTTTGTTTTGAGGGAAGAAGGTGGGAGAATTTCATCAGCCCGTCTTCCACAAAAAATCCTGCTGAAAACCAACAGAACTCTGAGAAAAGTGAAAGACTGGCAGACTCTGGAGGGGGAGAGTTCCATCAAGGTTAAAAGGACTGAAGGATCTTGTTCTGACTTGTTGCAAGGTGCAGGAGTCTTGGGACATTGAAATAGGTCCAGCACTGTACAGTGTTGTAGTTCTGTTGGCGCAGAAATGCCCCCTTACTCGAGCATATCTAAATCCACTGTATATTTTGAGTGACTTTTTTTATTGCTAAACTGTGGCTCGACGGATTTTCAAATGAATTGTTTGCATAATTTGGGGGTGAATTTAAAGTCAAAGTACCCCTCTGGTGTCAGCAGCCTTGCAAGATTTCTTGTTATCAGAAAACCCTAGTTGTCAAAAATGTCATCTAGACCTAGAATGGTATCACGTTGCATTTATCGTCTCGCTTTGTGACAGATTCTGTGACAGCTGCACTTATCAAAATAATTACTTCCAAGACTAGTGAAGAACATCCTTCTGAAATGGCACACCCTCAAAAACACCAATTGCTTAATCCCTTGCCGTTTGCCAAAGAAGTGGTCATAATTTTTTGGTAATGTACACAGAGGCAACAATGAAATATGCATCGTGTTGCTGCTCCAAGCTTTGTTTTGCTTGGTACTTTGTGTCCCGCCAGTCACTCTGCAAGTAGCGACACACTGCCCCCTTTTGGTTGGGAAGTAGCATTGCTTTCCCGAAGCTTTTTAAACTGTGTGGTTGTTGCTGTCCTCTATGCCACTGTCCCGCTAGGAATACTATGTGCCATAGCTTACTCTGCAGGAGGGGCTACTCTTGTAGTTTGGTGCCAAGCCGTTATCTCCTTAGCTGGGTAGAAAATGATTTTATTAATTGCTTCATTTAACACCCCCCCTCCTCATCCAAGGCACACACACACAATCCAGCCCAAGTTATTCCTCAGTCACTCTCTACAGGGATGTGGTGCAGGAACAGGCATCTCGGTAAAGGCCATATGTCTCTCCTACTTACTCATAATGGACTCCATTGAGAGACATGGAGGAGGCCTTGTGGTGGAGCTCTGTTATGGGGTTCAGCAGCTGCCTTGCCCTGTAGGAGATGCTCTTTGTTGGGTAATAAAGGGTGGATTTATTTCCAACACAGACCACTGAAATCACCTTAACCTAATCTTAGCCAATAAGACTTTTTTGGCCAACCTACTTTGGTCAACACATGAACGGCTTGTGTAAAGGTTTTAAAATGCAATATCTCCAACTTATGTTTTGTTTTTTTCTTAGGGCCCACCTGGGTCACAACCATCACCACATGCACAGCCTCCTCCACACAACCCCAACAACCCCATGATGGGGCCACACGGCCAGGTAAGAAACTTGCTATTTTTTATACTTAACCTGTGGAGTACACACATCCTGGAAGTAGGTTCAAATTTCAGGAGCTCCTACAACTTTCCACTGACCTCTTTTATTATCACCCCTCTGTTTTTCTTTTCTCTCTTCGTTTGATTTATTCCCAAGACCTATAGATCGATACAAAAGCTGCTTCTTGGTCTTGTTTTGGTGTTATTTGTACCAGTAGTGTGCAAAACGTCTTTCAAATTCGACTAGTCAGAAATTACATGTAGAGTAATCTGACTTAACTCTAAACCCCTATATGTATACAATTATCCGAAATGCTTTGCGCCATGTCAAGGTGTGCAGTTCATTGCGTTCTCGAAGAGTTGAACCAGTTACCTCTGCATTGCTTAATTGGGGGTTTCCGTGCTAATTAAAGTATGTCATGAATTTTATTCGCTATAATTCAAAAACAAGAACGACTGAACAAATAATGTAATCCGACTTGCATCGGAAAATGTTGGATTTCTGGTTGACCATCATGACCGATCCCTAGATAGAGCACAAAGCATTACATTACCTCATTCTCGGTTCTCTCTCAAAACACAAACACGCACACACATATTCCTCGCTGACAGTGACGATGTTGCCAGATAAATAATGCAGGCCTCGGCCCAGCCCATGAGGAGTGGAAGTTCATCTAGCCGGGACTCTGCAGACCTGGTCCCTCCCTACACCCTGCACTCAGTCCTTCATAGTCCATCAATATCCTATTAATAATGCAACACACACACACACACACACACAAACATGCTCTTGCGTTTACACATGCAGGGATAAACACAGGCACTCGAACACAAATACGCAAACACAAACACAGCCTTGCACAAACACAAACTTGCTGCAACTTGGAGCGAACAGAGCTGGAAACGAAGACTTTGAACAAGGAGCTCAATCCTAAAGTAGATTTACTGCTACTAGATGTAATCAAACTTACTAAGATATATATTTTTAGCAGTGCTTCGTTTCTGTGCATTCCACTGGATGACTTCATTCACGGTGAAATCTTATTGGTTGAAAGTCCAACGCCACATATCTTTATATGCAACCCCAAATATGCTCTTATTGGCTGGGATTGTGTGGCGTCATGCAGTGGTTTTGCTTGGTGCTGATTAGACAAATTACTTGTTGCTGTAACTTGTTGCTTCCTGCCTGGCTAGCATTTTGTTTGGGTGCAAGTGGTCTTTTTGTTATACTGCTCTACCGTCTAACCTTGATCTTTCTCTGTTTTCGGTGTAAAGTTTTGTTTAAAATAACAGATGTTTCCTTTCTTAAACAAGCAACCTCACCTTGTCAGTGTAGAGAGAACCTGTGTTTATGAAATGATCTCTTCAGACTCAAACTGACGGCGTTTATCTAGTGTGATAGCGCCCCCTGGTGTTAACTATTGCACTGTGCATCTCAAAATCCAAATATTTTCTTTCAGTTTCAGTAATGTATCCATACAATGTTCTGTTTACAGTTATCAATCGCTTCTTTAGTGTTTAGTATAATCATCAGAGGTATTGAACACATTATTTCTATTTAATAAAGCAATGGTTTATGCATTTTCTTTTAAAGATTATTCTGGTCATACAAAGTAGTGGGATATTACACACTTACTGTTGATTCACAGTTCATACACTCTTTCTCCATAGCCTTTCATGTCTCCACGGTACCCAGGTGGACCCCGCCCATCACTCCGCATGCCAAATCAGGTACTAGCGGCTCCGACAAACCCCAATCTGAAATCCTGATTTCTCTGCTTGGCGTTTGTAACCTGCCCTTTTTCTTTTTTTCAGCCTCCTGTTGGAGTCCCGGGGTCACAGCCACTCCTGCCAAACAGTTTGGACCCCACCAGACCGCAAGGTACTGCACTGCACCATTGACTGTTACAACTAGCTGTGTTTGGGCTCAAGCATTATTAAAATGATTGTTTTTCCCTTACTCCATCAGGACATCCAAACATGGGCGGCCCAATGAGGATGAACCCACCCAGAGGAATGGGAGGCATGGGCCCCCAGGTTAGCTGACATCCTGTTGATCAAACAGTTTGATTGGGAATGCTGAAAAGAACCTAATCATTGAAAACTTGGAAATACATCTCATTACATTTTTAAAAATCCATGTAAATCCAAGATATGGAAAAATATGGTCACACTTTATTTTGATGGTCCGTTTGTTGAATTTAAGTTATATTACATCTACATGCCAACTAATTCTCATTAGATTATAAGTAGACTGTTAGGTTGGGGTTAGAGTTAGTGTAAGTTGACATGTACTTGCAAAGTTTCTTATAGTCAGTTAAATGTCTGTTGAAGAAGCAGTATTAACAGATATTAAGCAGACAGTCTACTAATACTAAAATGAACCATCAAAATAACAAAATAATCAAAAGTGTTACCAAAAAAATATTATTTATTGTGTATTATTTTAGATGTTATTCTTGTTATTAACAATATTGTTATTAAATAGTTCATATGAATTTTTTTTCAAATAAATTAAAAAGCAAGAGAATTATACAGAATTATAGAGAACTAGATGTTTATCGAATAAATATAGTCATTTATTGTATGCTTTTAAATCAAATCTAAAGAAGTGAATGGGAAAGTAAATAAGTTACTAATAAATGTTACTTATTATTTGTTGTATGTTAGTATGCATATACACAGAACAAATATCACCATTAATAAAAATATAAATAATATACAGTGCTCAGCATAATTGAGTACAGCCCATTTTGAAAATGAAATATTTTTATCCATTTCTCAGTGAATATATTCACATTTTGTTTGTTTTTCTTGATTTTTTTTTTTCCCTCTTTTTTTTTTAAATTTGTATTTAATATTTTTATATAACATATAAATTTAGCTGTACTAGATTTTGGATTGTTATCGTAAGTTTTTTGCTAGAGAAGCTCCAGATTTTGCTTCAGAACTGACTAATCTAATGTATATGACCAAATATAGTATTGTGTAGCTTCCTATTAAAAATATGAATTTAAAAGATAGATTTGTGAGGGGTGTACTTATATATGTGTATTGTATTTATATATATGGGTATGTGTGTGTACAATGGGTGACACTTCAAAAGGAACATTAACACCGAGGGATTAAGGCATTAAGAACGTATTTTTCGGTATAACAGCAGTTTGAGACTATGCCGCCAGGGATACCCTGCTACTTGTAAATGAACATGAAATAACGAAACAAAGCATTATAATTCCTTCATTAATCTTAATAATGAATAATAATTAATGCTTTAATATCATTGTAATTTTTGTTTTGTATGTATACGTATATAATCGATGTGTATATATATATATATATATATATATATATATATATATATATATATATATAGTCTAAAATAAGTATAATATAGGAGTATATTATTTGTTATATTTCTTTATAATAATTCTAGCTTATTTAATTTATACATAAGCAAGTTGTGAAACCAGATTCTGAATTAGCATTTAAAGTTGAACAAAAGAAAATCATAGCGTACATACACTGGCATGACATTTTTTATATCTCTATTTTTGTAGAATTATGGTGGTGGAATGAGGCCTCCTCCGAACTCTCTCGGTGGTCCAGGAATGCCTGGCATGAACATGTGAGTTTATGACAACTCTATAAAACACACACACTCTATCTATACCACTCTTATACTCACACTAACACTTCTTGTGTGTTCAGGGGTCCTGGCGGTCGAGGGCCTTGGCCGAACCCAAACCCAAACTCAGTGAGTGACCCTTCTAAACATTTCAATATCACAGGAACTCTGAGAACCGGTTTCATAGTGTCTCTTCTGTCCCACAGATAGCATACTCGTCTTCATCACCAGGAAACTATGTGGTGAGTGTCTCGATCAAGATTATATCTGACCGTCTCGCTCTGTTCTTCGTGAGTAATCATTTTCATGCTCATCTCGCAGGGGCCTCCAGGAGGTGGCGGACCTCCAGGAACTCCCATCATGCCAAGCCCAGGAGGTCAGTTCCAGTTCATCTGATCCACTGGATTTTATCTGGAATTTTTATATCAGTCGTTCTTTTATTGAAAGTTCATAACAATAGAAATGACCTCAGTGACTGGAAATGAGCTGCAAATTGAAAGCTTTTGTTTTTGGGGAAATGTCCTGCAAATAGAATTAAAGGTCCGTTTGCCTTTCAGGGATAAAGCTTAAAAATCGTTCTAAATTAAATAACAAAAGATGAAAGCTAGAACAGTGATGGCCCAGCAGAACGATATGTGAAATCACTTCTGATCCGCAGTCGAAGAGCTTGAGGTTTTAGGATGTTTATCTGATTTTTATAGACTAAAATGACCACAGATTTCCTCAAAAATATACACAGGCAACAACCGTAAATTATTATTATTTTTACTTAAATGTCTCTTGAAGTGCTTTGAAATGTACATTTTTATTAAATGTTTGATGTGATATCAATCGAAGAAGGGGTGGGACATAGTGTAGCTCCTCCCTTTTTTATAAAACAGCCAACAGTGTTTTGTTTTATCACCGCTCTGCCAGTGAGAGTGGTTGAGCTTAAGCGCATCAAATAAGAAGCGTCTTGCAGGGGGGCGGGGCATGTCAGGTACTAGAGAGCATTTGATTGGTCAGAAAATTTGACGAGAGACTGAAGTATGAGGTGACGTGAAAAAAAAAATCGTTGATCCATTTAGGCAGAAGGGACAAACTACAAGCTTTATAGGTTTATATCAGTTTTATATCCCCTAAACGCTAATTTTGTCACGGTTTTGATGCGGACTAGCTTATAGATATGCTAAAAACAAACAATATCAATACTGACATCTAAAAAAAAAAATTTATTTCATGGGACCTTTAAAGTAACAAAGGGCTCTGTCATTTATTTCAAGGGGAACAGTGAGAGAAATCTCGGTGTATATCAAATCAAGGACTTGGATCAAGGATTAAATTGAGGACATTGTTAAAATCATTTCTACATTTCAATAATTTCAAATCCTGCTAAAATATATTCATCAAATACGATATGACTGCATTGCATTGTGTTTTGCCCACAACAGTTGTTTTTAAGCATTTTAATGTTATACAATCCTACTAAACACAGATTATTGGGAGATTTAGGTAACAAATGCTAGTTATGTGCATGCTATTCGAGTATGATGCAGATAAAGCTGCCCAAAATCGAAAATAATTCTGAGCTTTTCTGAGTTTTGCAGCATCTGCTTGATTTTGCGATTACATTTTTTGGTCACAGTATCGTAAAATTAAACGGAACGTTATGATATGTTGGTGTGGGTAATAATATTGGTATAATCACTTTATACATACCCCCTAGTTTTTCACGATTTAATTTGTATTTTTTTTTTGCGATTTAAAAAAAAAAATATATATATATATTTGTCTTATTGGGTAGCCTACTATGTTAGGTGTGCAATCTGACACAATGACAAAGACACAAATCGTAAAAATAAAGCTTTTTTATTTTGATCTCTTGTCAAGACAAGATGTAAAACTGATCTAAAGCAGTAGGGATTAAGCCAAAGGAAGGTTGTATAACTCTTATTTTTATCCACGATCTAACTTTCTCTCAGATTTTACTCCCCGGAGCATCTGACATGTACCTCAGGACATGCGTTAGGGCTTCCCCTATCGTAATACACCTAAAACATGGATTGTCATAAAACTGCTGTAAAAGTTTTTTCTTTAACTGAAGGGAGTTAAACGAAAACATTTTTCAATTTTACGCACACCATATTACCAGCCATACCTGTAAAGCACAAATAATGTCCTTTAATTCGGTACCGTCCAGCGGCCATCATCCGTCAACCAATCTCCATCATTGTAAGCTGCTTGCTTTGCCTGTCCCATTGCTCCATTTGTTAGATGTTTCCCACTTTCTTTTGCAGTCTGAAGCACGTCAAATGCACAAAACACCCAATTCGCACCACAGGATGTCTAATCCAATCTCTGCATTGACTTCACATGTAAATCACTTGCACTTCATCTGCGTCTGCTTACTGCACAGGCTGCAAAACAGTTCCCCCCTTCCATGTAATGTAATGATTGTGAGGGCGCAGGTGAGAAGTAATTTTTTGAGAGACACTCAAATACAGCACGTGCGCTGCGTATGCAACGTCTATAAGTTATGTAAAACAACTAATTGCAAACTGAAATAAATATAATTTGATTATATGGTTTAGAATTGCATTTTTTGCGATTATTTAGCATTTAATTAAGAATTTTGCAGGATTGTGAAAATTTGTGACTTTTTGTTGATTTTGCGTTGGATTCCGCGATCCCAGAAACGTGAAAAACTAGGGGGTCTGCTTCTAGTTCTCATTTATTGTGTAAAGAGGTGTCGTCTGTGTTTTTTTATTTATTTATTGGTGGGGTTTTTTGTAGACTCAACGAATTCCAGTGAAAACATTTACACAATGATGAATCCGATTGGCCCTGGTGGCAACAGACCGAATGTAAGTTGATTACTTTTTACAGTCCTTCTGGTAATATAGTTTGTTTGTTTTTGGAATGGAACTAAAAGGCTTTGTGTTTCTGCAGTTCCCAATGGGTCCAGGGCCTGACGGGCCAATGGGGGGAATGGGAGCGATGGAGCCGCATCATATGAATGGGTCTTTAGGTGAGACATCGCCATTTAAATAGCCAATATTCTTTATAATAGTATAGGTTTATTGATGATTCTAATGTCTTACCTCTGTCTGCGTTTGATTACAGGCTCAGGTGACATGGATGGGTTGCCAAAGGTATGAGCTTTAATCTCTGGATATATGTGAACTAGTGTTTTTGTGTGTGTGTGTGTGTGTGTGTAAAATATACTGGTATCATTTATTATATTGGGTGGCACGGTGGCTCAGTGGTTAGCACTGTCGCCTCATAGCAAGAAGGTCGCTGGTTTGAATCCCGGCTGGGTCAGTTGGCATTTCTGTCTGGGTCAGTTTGCATGTTCTCCTCGTGTTTACATGGGTTTCCTCCGCGTGCTCTGGTTTCCCCCACAGTCCAAAGACTGCGTCATAGGTGAATTGAATAAACTAAATTGGCCGTAGTGTATGAATGTGTGTGTGAATGAGTGTGTATGGGTGTTTCCCAGTACTGGGTTGCGGCTGGAAAGGCATCCGCTGCGTAATACATATGCTGGAATAGTTAGCGGTTCATTCCGCTGTGGTGACCTCTGAAATAGAGACTGAGCCAAAGAAAAATGAATGAATGAATTTATTATATTTGGGTTTTTAGTAATTTTTGTTTGTTGTTTTAATTCATTTTATTTTTCAAAGATTTAGTTTTTTTGTTTTTTATTTCATTTTAAATTCTTTTGAGTATTTTCCAAGGCAGCATTTCATATATTTGTTTTTCTTTTCATGTTTATTAGTGATTTATTTCAGTTTTCTTTCAATTATAGACTGTTTTCATAGATTTAAATAGATTTACTTAATAGATTTGCCTAATGCATGTAACAATTCGTATGCTGTAATTATCACATATTCTTTTTCATTTTTGTTTGTGAAACAAAATAGAAGTATAATATTGGTTATTGGATAGTACATTACATTTACAAAATCTATTTTATCTTATTTTATTTTCTAACATGTATAAGTAGAAATGTCTGACAGTCAAATCTCATCGAACTCTCCGTTTTTATGATCACAGTTTCAAATTCAGAACTTGACATAAGTACAAACATTTTTACACTTGTACTTTAACGCGACTTTTGTTTTGTCATTTATTGTCATACGTCTGCATTTTTAGAACTCTCCGAACAACATGGCAGGCATGAACAATCCCCCAGGGACTCCACGGGACGACGGGGAGATGGCAGGCAACTTTTTAAACCCATTCCAAAGTGAAAGTGTAAGTACACATCATCACACCATCGCACTCTAAAACTGTCCTCCCCTGCTTTCCTAGAACCACATGTATATTATAATACCTACACTTCTTAAGCAGCAGTGAAGACCTGTTCACACCAAGAACAATAATTAAACCAGTAACTATAATAGTGTCCCTACCACCACACAATAACACTCTGTCTGTGAGGTTTTAGCTCGGAATACCCCTCAAATTAAAAAAATTACCCCGCTTTTTGATGCGACAGGTTTTTTTCATGTGTGTACCTTTACATGCAAATGAGCTACTGCTCCCCATCCCTTTTCAGAAGAGGATGGGGCTTTCACTGATATTCAGAAATGAGTTAAGATGGAAAATCTCACAGCCAAACTGTCTAAAACTTTCAGCAGATGTTGAGCCTTATATCTTTGAATTCCCGACTGCGTTATACATAATAAATGTGCTTATGAATTATGCAGGTGGTGAGCATTTTGGGATAGAATAATGGCATTTAAAACATTTCAAAAATATAACCTGCCATTTTTCATGTTCCAGTAGATATTCACGGTTTATTTCAGCCTTAGACTTTACTATTATAAAATAATGCCAGTTCCTGATGTGTCTAGTCCAGATCATGATAATGTACAGTGGTCCGTCGTTATTAGCAGTTCTAAAAACAGCCCGCAGTAGGCGAAATCCACAAAGTAGTCAGCTTTATTTTTTTACAATTATTATTGATGTTTTAGGCTGTAAAAGCCCTCACTACACACGTTTCTCTCTTGTTTAAACACTCTCAAAGTTCAAACCTTTAAGGAAAAATAAGTCCAGCATTATAGAATGAAACCAAAGATCAAAACCTGTTTTCAGGCCCAAACATTTGTTTGAGAAGATTAATTTAGTCCGTATTAGCACCCTTCAGCCGCGCAACTTTTACCTTCCTTTAGCATGTCCAGAAGTTTAACTTTTTGTGCGATGGTTGGCATCTTCCTCTGCCTTTTGGGTGCTACTGCAGGTGCCTTTGATGATGCAGAACATTTCGTTGACATTGTGGGGTTTGTTGGGGAGAAAACTTGCAAACATACAGTACAGCACGATAGAGGCACACTGCTAGCGATCTTTGGCAAGCTGAACACATTCTGTTCTGTACAGAAGACACGGCATGGAGGTGATTGATTAACAGTGGTCTACAGCCAATCAGAACGCAGAACACAATACGCTGTAGAAAAAAGCATGTGAAATCACACTAAAAAATCTGCAAAACTGCGAAAGGTGAATCGCATTATAGCGAGGGAGCACTGTATACAATGGAAGGGATTCTGTAGTGGTTATGTTGTGGTGTTAATGTCATCAATGTGTGTTGCCTATTACTTGACACATTGACAATGCTAGTAAGGTGACTGAAAACTATAAATGACTGAAACTAAGGAAGGAGCTATGCTTTATTATTGACAAAAAAAAGATTAAATGTAGTCAAAAATATATTAAAAAAAAAACAACATGAATTTTTGTTAGAAGCCATTTTCGTTGATGAAATGAACACCATTGTGTTGGAAAATACTTCATGTTATCACTACATAAAATAAACGTAAAATCTGTTTAACATTTTGGGGGGTTTGACACTCGCTAACTTTTCTTTTTTTTTTTTTTAAGATTTATTTTTGGCCATTTTGCCTTTATTAGATAGGACAGTATTTAGACAGGAAGCGAAGTTGGAGATAGAGAGAGGGGGGTAGGGTAGGGAAATGTCGTCGAGCCGGGATTCGAACTCGCGACGCCCTGACGTGCTACTGCACCATATGTCGACGCGCTAACCACTAGGTTATTGCGCCGACTAACTTTTCTAATATTAGAATCACTGTTTTCAGTTTTTTTTATATTTGGTGCCTAAAACAATTACGATATTTAATTCAATTCAATTAATCTTTTATTTGTATAGCGCTTTTACAATGTAGATTGTGTCAAAGCAGCTTCACATAGAAGATTATAGTAAATTGAAACTGTGTCAGTCCAGTTTTCAGAGTTGAAGTTCAGTTCAGTGTGGTTTAATTTTCAATGCTGAAAGTCCAAACACTGAGGAGCAAATCTATCAATGCGCAGCTCCACGAGTCCCGAACCAAGCAAGCCAGTTGTGACAGTGGCGAAGAACAAAACTTCACCAATTGACAAAAGTGAATGAATAAAAACCTTGAGAGAAACCAGGCTCAGTTGTGCATGACTACTTTTCCATTGGCCCAACTTCCTTTGTGGAGCTGCAGTCTAGGCGCCAGAGGCTGGAGAACATTTAATAAAATCATAATTTGTTACAGTCTTTACCAGATCTTTATCATCAGAATGACTGTTCTTGGTGTGATTGGGCCTGTATTTAAAATATTTCTGCCATATAAAGTTTGTGTTTTGTCCAGAAATGATTCATTTCACAACTACCAATTTTTAATTGCAGTTTTGTCCCTCCACTTTCTCGTTGCAGTATTCACCCAACATGACGATGAGTGTGTGATTCTTCTCTTTTTTATTTTATTTTGTTCTTTTATTTTTATTTTTTTAACACCCCCCCCATCCCAACTTCCTGTTCTCCTCATCTCTGCTGCGTTCGGCATGTTGTTTTGATTTGATTTTTTTTTTCGCTCAATCTTCAACTCCCTCCGACACTCTTGCCTGTTTTGCGATGACGCTCTTCAGCTGCTCGGCGAAACAGCAGAGCGAAGGACGTCCAGGACAAAACCCAAAGCAAACAGGCATCGGGTCACAGGAAGAGCCTTCTGATGGACTTAACCTGCCTGCTGGGCTTCGTGTCTGGATCGGGACAATAATGGCCCCCGTTTGAACCACCGTGTGCGTGTTTGTACGTGTGTGTGTGTGTGTGTTGGACTGTGCCAGGAAGACACTTCACAATGAGCTGCGCATCAGCGTTGAGGCTGGTGGCTTTATTTCAGCCCTGTTTTTGTTTTCTTTCATTTATTTTTGTTGTCTTTTTATCAGCAACGAAACACTGAAACTTGCGGTTGTTTTGATTGCTGTGTACATTTTAAAATGGAAAACGAAGCTAAACTGGTGACGCTAGGGGGCAGGAACGGTCTCATTACAATATATTTGTATATTATTGATAATATTATTGTTATAATTTTCATAATTGCTATGATGATGATGATGATGATGATGATCTACGCATAATTTTATGGATTTTCCTGTAAAGGGCACATTTGTATCTCAACAACATCAGAATGACAGAATAAGCACACATTCAAATGCACAATGACACTTCTGTTTACATGATTTTAGGTATTTGTTTGTCTCTTTGTTTGAAGTCGTTTCGTCGGATGTCTTTGCATATATACCTCTTCCTGTGTTCTTCATCGAACTGATGTCAGCGCTATTTCTCCGAGATGTACAGCCTCAATTTTGTGTGTCTATGTCAACAAAGTGGCTACAATCACTGGTTTAACGCACCCGTCGGCACTGTATTTAAAGATTAGAGTACATTTTGGAGTCTGCGATGCGACGTTTTCATATTCACTGCCATTGCGTTTCACTCCATCAATCGAACCAAGCAAAACCGGTCAATAAGGAATTCATTTTACCACCCATTCTAGACAACTTTATCATTCGCGTTCATTGTAATTTTGCCACTACGTGTTTTTGCCACGTTGTTTTGCAAGTCTTTTTAGAAATATTACCCATGTGTTTGTAAAAGTAGTTGGAGGCAGGCTGCTCTTACAAGCACGAGTTTCTCCTTGTGCTCTATAGTCCCATGTCTGTAAATATAACTTTTTTGTTTTGTTTTTGTTTTGTTTTTTGGGTCATGGACCTTATTGGTATTTTCAATACACTACTTGTCTGTGAAGCTCATGTGTGGTTTCATTTCTTTTTCTTTTCATCTTTGGTGCCTATTGCAGAGTTTACCGTCAACAGTGGTGAAGTAATATGAGGATTTTGGTAATAGAAACAGGGGGACGTTCGCATGTAAAGATGTCTGGGTTATATTTTACCACTAAATAAATAGCCTTTAATTTGTTTAATTTAATATTTTAGGGCCATTTTGTGTTATGAATTGAAAATGAAGCACATTTTCCCAAACATTGCATTCGTTTTGCATGTAGATTTTTGTTATCGTATTAATTTAATTTACAATTTTGAATCTTTTTTGAATTGTTGAAATTTTTATGTCAATTTAACCTTTTTCATTACATTATTGTGTCTGTATTTTAAAAGCTAAAATTACTTTAATTGATTAATTTTAATTGATTACATTTTTTGGATTATGATGACTTTGGCCATATATATATATATATATATATATATATATATATATAAGGGGGGATATAGAGGAAAATATGATTCAGACAGATTTGCGGCCATCTTCATTTGAAAATGAAGCACATATTCCTGAACCTTGCATTAGTTTTGCATGTAGATTGTTTTATCGTAATAATTTACAAATTTTTAACCTTTTTTTTTAATTGTCGAAATTTTTACGTCAATTTAACCTTTTTTTATTTTACATTATTGGGTCTGTATTTTAAAAGCTTTTTTGACATGAAAATTGACACTTTGCATTAATTTCAGTTTTGCATCTGTATTTTATTTTTAATCATATTACTTTATAATAATTAATTAACTTTATTTGATTACACATTTTGGATTATGACGACTTTGGCCATATAAATATATATATATTGGGGGGGGGGGGGTATAGAGGAAAATATGATTCAGACAGATTTGCGGCCATCATCATTTGCATTTGAATTCCCATTAAAACTTGTAACTTCATTAAATTTCATTTCATTCCAACACTTATTTAATTAGCACTTCATCCCAGAACATATAAATCAATTATCATGGAACATTCAAAAATCACATTTTATGATCGGCGTGACACCTGAAGAAGGACTTAAAATTCTAGTAAACCCAGTTTCAAATGCTTATGCTCCAAGACTATAAGTAGCCTATATTTTGTCCATCCGATGTTCCAAGACTATAAGTAGCCTATATTTTGTCCATCCGAGCCTCCTGGTAAGTTCTAAAGGCATTTCCATGCTTATATTGGTTTGTCTGGTACGCAGCACTTAACCCTTCTTGACCCTTAACCCTTAAACTTTGGTTTACTGTAAATACTGTAAAATGCATTTTGATATCATTGACATGTTTTGATATGTCAGTCACAACCAATGAGTACAGCTGAGAGTAAGTTATAAAGAATCTGTGTTTTGTATTTTAAAGAGATGCTTTTGCTGTAAAAAAAAAAAAATCTGCAGATCAATGGTCAGTCATATTGTCAGTTAACAGGTTTATGCATTTATTTTTTACAAAAGCTTCAATTCCTCAAACATTCAGATGGTGTGAAGAAAACTGAAGGCAATACTTTGAGTTTTAAAGCAAGGCACTGCAGGTATTTCTCATTCAACTGTTGCTGACAGATTTTTGTCTTTTTATAAAGTTCTCTTTTAGTCTTGTAAAACATCTAAAATTGACTTCCAGTTTCTTTTGTTGTGCTTCACTGCAAGAAATGCTTTTCTTACTTAGATTTTTTTGTCTTGTTTCTAATCCAAATATCTAACAATTCTTAAATCAAGAAGCATTTTTTAGACAAGCAAAACATACTGTCTTGTTTTCAGAAATAATATGGCAAAACGAAGTGAGTTTTTCCTTAAAACGAGCCAAATAATCTGCCAATGGGGTAAGAAAAATAATCTTATGTCAAAAGGAAAAACAAGATTATTTTGCTTACCCCATTGGCAAATTATTTTGACTGTTTTAAGGAAAAACTCACTTATTTTATTTATTTATTTATTTTCCCATATTATTTCTTAAAACAAGATCATATGTTTTGCTTGTTTAGAAAATGCTTCTTTGGATATTTGGACTAGAAACAAGACAACTATAAGTAAGAAAATCATTTTTGCAGTGTTTCTGTAGATTTGAATTACAATACAGATTTTAACAATACAGTTTTCTTAAAATTGGTCATAAATCTCCATTTTAGCAGCTTTACATACACCAAAACATACCCTTTTATTTATATCTGTGAACTATTTTTAGATGGATACTGATACACAAATTGCCTTGCTATACTACATATTATTCTACAAAATAATGTGACTTTTCCCTGACAGTTTGCAGTATTTTCTGAGGAGTAGCCGAATAAAACATTCCTAAAATCCCCCCTGTAACAATCTTACACTGTAATATGTCAAAAAAAAAAACTATTTCATCAAATGTTAATTTGTTTATGTGTCAAATGTGTGCAAAATAGGACATATTTTAAAATATATATTCATAATTTGCATATTTAAACGTATCGTTTAAGAACGTGTAAGCTAACACATTAATATTTTCATATCAAATCAAACATTTCAATATGCAGTTACTTAATGTAGCCTAATCCATTAACCGGGGAAGCGTGACGATAAGTTATTTTTTGTTTACCTCTTTCACCTGCAGTGTCTTGTCTTAAACTGAACGGAAAACATATTGCGAGTTTTTATTGAAACATTCGAGACATAAAACACAACATAACAGCAATTTAACCATCGAATTTGATTAGTTTTACCTCAGATTAAGGCTGAAATGTTTCGTTTTGTTGACCATCTCTGCACTTCTGTTGTGATGTGTATATAATCTTGTAACATTAGAAAGCGGTTTGAGCGGGAAACGTGTATTTAGGAGCGGGAAGGCGAATGACAAGAGTTTCTCCTGTACTTTTCATCGTCCTTTCTTGCGACCTGACAGTATTCAATATGAAGCAGTCTCTGTCCCATTGGGTTTGCTTTGTATTTCATTGTAGGGTATAGCTCGGATCTGTGTTTTAGGGCCTTAGGTGTCTTGTTGTAGGTAAATATGTCCTTTGTATGTTTCTTTATATTGTAAAGTTTCTTTAGACTGAGAAAAAGAAAAGAAAATTTGCTTATCAAAAACAAATGCATCAATAATAAATGTAATTTGGTATTTTTGTGCGTTTCAGTTTTGTTATTTAAGTAGTTTAAGTATTAAATCATTCATAAATGAATTGGTATAAAACACTCAAATTACTATATTAATTGATATTGATATTAGATTAATATATTAAAAAAACAACTATAAAATCATTCATATACAGTTCTAAAATGACAAAATAGTGAAATTAATTTTTAATAATAATGTAAGGCAAGGCAAGTTTATTTATATAGCACATTTCATACACAGTGGCAATTCAAAGTGCTTTACTTAAAACATAACATCATGTAGATGATATGAAATCATAAATGTCATCAATAATTGTTTTAAATTGTTTAAGAATACACGTAACTGTTAAAACATCAGAAATACAAAAGTATAATGCTATATAGGCCTACTAAGAAGATATTTTATTTTTAATTAAATTTTTTATTTCAATTTATTTTATTACATTGATATACATTTAATTCAGTTTCAATATTTTTATTGAATGTAGAAAATAATTAATTATGTCATTAGATTTGTTTGTTCTTTGTAAATAGCTTCAGTCAGTCAAATCAAATAAATATAAAATCTTTCAATATAAACTGTATTTGCGGATATATGAAAATATTTATTTATATTATTATTTTCATATAATATTTATCATATGTTATCATATATTGTTAATGTAAGTTATGTTCAATTATTGATATAAATGTGAATTTATTGCATTGCTATATTAAAATGTTAAACAGGAATTACTATATCATACCAATTTCTAATTGAACAACTAATGAAAAATGATATTTGTTTGCATGTTATTTTATTTCTTCCAAAGTTAAACTGTTAAATGTGCATTTATATTATGTAATATAAAAGTCCCCTCAGTCATTGCAGCGACCTTGACTCTGACTTTTATTTTGTAGTCGTCTGCGATGACCATTGACCTTTACCCGGAAGTTGCAGAGATTGATCTTGTGTTGTTGTGAAAGTTGTTGCTGCGCTCCTCTGAGCTGTATTTTCTTCACACTGCGGTAAGCGTTTGCTCTTTTACAGCACTTTTCACACATTTTATTGCACAGAAACATTTATAAGAGAGTTGTGTCGTCACGCTGCACTCAACCGTGCGCGCGCTCCGTATCAAAGTTGTTGGAATGTTCTGGAAACACTGACATTTCTGCAAATAAAAATAAGATATTTACAATTAGCATTCGCCCGCATTCGTAATGAAACCGTACAAACCTTTTGATTTTGAAGCCATATAAGATGAACGTTATAATGCACATTGAAGACGTAAGACTGAATTTTATTGAATTACAACAGAATATTCATACGTAGATGATACAAAATTAAGTGTTATTTCACTTCAACGAAAATCTGTTGATCGTTTGTATTGTTAATTAAAAAAGTTTATGATGATACGACAGATAGGTTTATTTATTTTGCGAGATTAATCACAGTAATACCATGTTTATGCGCGTTTACCATGGTAATAGAGTATTTGGAGTTTGTCATGAATACCATAACATTTCAATACGGTAATAATTTAGTATTAAAGGAACTAAAGGTTTAAGTAGTATGAGTAAATACAATCTATTAGTTAAATCTAATAGTATTATCCTTTCTATATTGTATTTCCATTATAAGTTAAATATTTTCCTTAATAAAAAACAATCTGACTCTACGTTGCAAGTGAAAATCTTACAATTCCGTGTTCCTGCAATTCTTTATCTTGCACTGAATTGTTTCAATCACACATCTTCTCAGTAATGTTATTTAGACTGAATTTGAGATGTACAATCTGATATTTTTATAAATTCAGAGTTCATCTTTCAACTGTGCTCTCTCTCTCTCTCTCTATATATATATAATTTTATATATATATTATTATATATATAATTTCATATATATATATAAATTATATATATATATATATATATATATATATATATAATTTCATTTCCAATTTTAAGGATATATATATATATATATATATATATATAATTTCATTTCCAATTTTAAGGATATATATATATATATATATATATATATATATATATATATATATATATATATATATATATATATATATATATATATATATATATAATGTATTCAAAACTAAACTGTTTAGCTGAAGGGGACTTTTTAAAATAGAGTGCTTCTTTAATTCTCTCTTTTCACTTTTTTTGTAGATTGTTTTGGTCACCAATCATGTTCATATGGAAATAAATGAGGAAATATTTAAATATATTATTTTATGTAATAAAGAATAAGTTGTAATGAGTGTATTTTTTTAACAACAGCTACACATACATTAACAAAACTACATTAAAACAAGGTTGAAAAACTAAATCAAACAATATAATTTGGTTTGACTTGCATTAACGTTTTCTTTTAGATGAATCTAAATTTAAAATTAAAAGTGATTTTCAACTAAAAGTGACATTTTTGATGCCGCAATGGTTTTTTAAAAGGCGTACATCAACATAATCCATTACCAAAAAGTGTGTCAGATAATAGATAAAGGCTAAACATTTTTACAGCAGTTTTTGACGTGTGTAATTAAACAGGAAGTGTTTTTGACATCTAAATACATACTTGGGTTCAAAATGACTGAACACAAAATACTTTATTTTTTTATCTCTGAAAAAAAAATCTGAATAAAATAAATAGTGTTTTTTAAGAATTTTAAACCGTTCGCAAAGCTTTGTTATTACTTAAAGCTATTTTATAATGTATTTATTTACTTAGAACTTGTCAGAATGGACCGGATTAAACATGTTATTTGTCTCAGATGGCGGACGGTGATGTTGTGAACGGCTCTGTAGATGACCAGGAGGTGGCGCCGTTGGCTAAGAAATCTGCTGGCGCTTCACTACTGGACAGCAGAGAAGACTTTGAGATGCTGGAAGACTTGGAGGATGACGTGGATGACGATCTCCCGCCTTTAGAAGATGCAGGTGGAGGAAAGAAGAAGAGCAGTCCTACTAAAGACGCTGCAAAAGAAGACAAAACTGCAGAAAGAGCTCCTGCGGAACCAGAAGAGTGGCTGGATGTTTTAGGTACACTTTTAAACACACTTACTAGCAGTCATTTATTAAACGATGAACACTGTTATGATGCAGATGGTTTAGAGATCCTAGTGTTTGGGTTTCAAGTACAATATTTTGGCTTGTTTAAAGGGATAGTTCACCCAGAAATGAAATTTCTGTCATCATTTACTCACTCCTGTTCAAAACCAGTTTAGGTTTCTTTCTTTTGTTGAACATAAAAGAGGATGTTTTAAAGAATGTTTATTGCTGGCCCGCATTGACTACCATAGTAGGAAAAAAAATACTAGGTGTAATTTAGAACGTGAATGAGTACATTTTTAAATTTGTTTTGGCTTAATTAGAGTAAGTGAACAGCGTAAAAAACGTTTTCTTAAATATTGTTTAAATACGCAAATTATCTTTGGTTTAAAATTAAATATGCACTATTTTTTGCATACATTTATTGTACAAATATCTGATCATTGAATGAAGTCAGGTTTTGAAATTCTTGTTTCACTTTATTGATAAAATTAGAGTAAAAAAGGGTTTTACAGAGATTATATTGGGTTTTGTCTTATTATTACTCCATAATTCAGAAAATACGGCAAACAGACAGAATTATTATTTAACAATGCACAAAAAGTGGAGATTTATGACTCAAATTAGGAGCAAAAATATCATAAACCAGGCAATGTCAAGTTATCAAGGCGCAAGGCAATATTTGCTCGATTTGTTGCAATTTTTAGACCAGCGCAACCCTAATTTTCACGTTTTACGCCACGTTGTTTAAATGGCAAAGCCATTTGCGCCACTTTGTTGATGTGCCGGTCAATAAAGGAGGTGTGTTAAGGTGCATTGTTGGTGCATTGCTATTTTGAGAAACTGAAATTGATCACGCCATTGACCAAGAAAAAGCTGGTCTAAAGTTAGTTGGTTAGTTATGCATCTATGCAAGTTCGAAGGCTTAATGCACACAGGATGTACAGCATTACACAAATATCTTTACATATGAAAAAAAATAAAGGATTAAAATGTTCCAAAAATGATTATTTACTACATGGATATAAAAATCACTACCTCCATGCCTTCTTCATGTCTGGGAGGCTTTTTTCAGTTTATACGTGACAATTTGCAATTTTATTATAATGTTATTATTATTAGCAGTATTATTTATGATATGCATATTTATATTTGTTTTAATATAAAAAGTAGTTGATTTGTCCACCTGTCGGGTTTCGGAGACGTATGCATTGGGGCATAAGAATAGGATGTGTTTGGATATAACTGTTTTTTGACCACACTTCGTTATTATTGTTAATTTATTCCTTTGCTGGAAATTAGAACTTAGAAATTAGAACAAATCTTTGCACTTAACAAACAAAATTAAATATGTAGGCTAATGGATGTCTTCAGTGGAGTGCGTACAACACCATTTCCTTATCCACAAAAGTAAAAGAGTAAAAGTAAAGTAAAGAGAAAGAGGCTGAATGGAGGAGGCTTGTTCCTTATCCTCGTGCTGCAGATGGTCTGTTTAAAATGTTTTCTCGTTGGTGAAGTGGTTTCCACGTACAAAGTTCACCATGTAAATAGCACATGTGCCATGGCGTGACGCAACTGACTCTTAAAGAGAATGGGACATGAGACTCTGATTGGTTTAATGCACGTTATGCTCAAAACACACTCATTAAGTGAATAAGCACAACCCTGTTAGACCATGCGCCGCTGTACAAACCGTGTTTTTTCCGTACTTAAAATAGCAAAAGTGGATTCAGACACGCCCTTAATGCTTTTACGCTTTAGACTTTGCACCTAGATCTTTAAAATTGAGACCTGTTACTTTCTTCTGTTAAATAGTAAGAAGATATTTTGAATAACGTCCAAAACTTGTAATAGTAGAGTTCCATGGTATTTGTTTTTCCTACTGTGGAAGTCAGTGGTTACAGGTTTTCAACATTTTTCAAAATATCATCTTTTGTGTTCAACAGAAGGAAGAAACTCATATATATTCAAAAATATATCCCCAAGTAAAAACATTCTGAATATTGATGTGAATAAAACATTTTTTGATGAATTTTTGATGCATTTTGATGAATTGCCAAAGTGGAAATTTATGGCTCAAAATAGGAGCAAAAAACAACATAAATAAGACATAAATTGCTATTCTAAAAGTTCTATTAGAGAAACCAAAACAATTGTCCATTATTCTGGAAAATACTTTCTGAAAAACCTTAATGTCTTAATTGAGAGGTGCATGAAAGCACAATGTTTTTGCCTGTAGTGTCTCACGTTATAACATTTTCTCTCTGAACACACAGGAAATGGGCAGCTGAGAAAGAAAGTTCTGGAAGCTGGAGCGGGTCCAGACAGCAGACCACAGAAGGGCCAGAATGTCACAATTCATCTTAAAACTGCTCTTACTAATGGAACTGTGGTAGACGAGCTGACAGATTTATCTTTTACACTTGGGGATGGGGATGTCCTTCAGGTATGGTTTCATTATATCTCTTTAGTTGTATATGTTTATTGTATCTCCTTAGTATTATAAGTCCTTAGTTGTGGTCTAAAGTAGGATTTCAGTAACTCTTGATTCCGTTTTTATTTCCTTTTTACTTTGTGTTTTAGTCTATGGCTGAGGTCTCAAACTCAAATTGGCGAGGGGCCGTTTGAGTGACTTGACATAATTGATGCATATTAGGACAACAGACATGGCGTTTATGTTTCAAGCATCACCTGTCACCCGTGATTAGATACACACTCAGTCATACTTCCACACAGAATATGCAGTCAAAACTCTAGCTTTTTGTTACTTGTTAGACATATTGAATGGGGTAGTTTAAATTGCTATGAAAATACTGCAACTAACAGGCATAATGAAGATCATTATTATTCTGTCCCAACCAATTTTTGCTTAATCACAAGTTTAACAGATAGCGTAAGAACAGCAGAAATCGGTTTGGGTATCTTTAGTGCCTTTACTGGCAATTGTTCTTCTAAATATTTAAAAAAAAAATTATTGATTGACAGCACTAGTTTATATTATATAATATAATTTATTGTATTACAAATGTTTGTCTTGTAATTAAAAGACTCTTTAGGAAATAATACAATACAATTTGTTTTCTTGTATTAACATCATGAAATGTGTTGTTGCTTCTGTCATATTTAGGCACTGGATCTCACTGTACAGCTGATGGAAATGGGTGAAAAGGCTTTAATTGAAGCGGCTGCTAAATATGCATATGGTTCCCTTGGCAGGTTAGATTCAACATACTTTTGTCTATTTATAAGGCCCTTTATCCACATAGTATTAAAAGGACAATTCCCCCAAAACTGAAAACTCTGTCGTCATTTACTCACGTTACTTGCTTCTGTTAAATAGAGAAGAAGTTATTTTTTAAAAAATGTCAGAAACCGGTAACTATTGACTTCTATGGTATTAGTTTTTCCTACTATGGAAGTCAATGGTTACAGGCTTCTGACATTCTTTTTTGTGTTCAACAAAAGTAAGAAACTCATAAAGGTTTAGAATCAATTAATGGTGAGTAAATAATGATTAGGTTTAAATTTGTGGGTCCCTTTAACGTGTTTTCTGTGATCCAATCACAAGTGCTTTTCGATAATTCATATTGTTTGCAAATACTTAAATTGCTGTATGTACGTTTTTGACTCTTCTAAAGCATAAAATTACCATAATATGTTTGCAGATATTTAAGAAACATGCCAAGTGAACACTCTTGTTTATCTGAAAAACAATGCTGAAGTCAGTTATTCTGCTTTAAAAATGTGGGTTACGTGCTGGAACGTCTGTCTTTGTTTTGGTTCTTTTAACCTGCCCACCGCCAGTTTAGCCCATTATATTTCAGCACCCCATGTTGCCTTGGTGGAAAACCGCATATTTCATTTTTTCAGTCAGGAAATGCTTTCAAAGTATGTGCCCGCGACCGAAAATGTGACCTCCGGTGGACAGAAGCAGACTCTGAAATGAGACGCAGATTTAGAGTCCTTCGTGAGGTTATTAATTAGCAAATAATATAAATATTACTAACGTAAACATTAGGTGAGCAGGTTACATTGTAGCCCTGTGTCCTAACAACACGATACGTGACGAGATTTGCAGTGATAAGCAATTTGGCTGGTTGCACCAGATGCAGCACGACAGAAACTTAAATACAGCCAATCAGAAGCACAGAATAGCGCACTTACTGCACTCCAATGAAATGGTAAGGTTTACAGTGTAATTAATACATATTAAACCTCTTAAGCATTATTAAATGTACATGCTGAATCAATGATAAGTGTTAGCTTGCACTGATTCACAGTTCTAAAGTTCAATTTCAAATGGTTTATTTTATTTTCAAGATCTAAGGTGAACTATCTGATGCTGCTTTCAGTTGTATGGCAATAAATGTCCTGCACAATGTCATTCAAACTCACATTATTAGCATTAAACACTGAATAAAGCACATGAGGTGTACCTGAGGTCATCATAGTTTATCTTGTTGTTCACCTGTGAGAAATAGAAGCCATTTATCAAATAGAAATTTCAGGTGTTGTTAGGATAAAAACTCCTTTTGGTATGGAAAATATTCCTTCTATCGCGTGCCGTTGCTTTTAGTTAGAAAATGATTTAAATCAGCCTTAAATAAACCTTTAGGCTCAATAGTAAGGCACACTCCTGTTGGTGTCGTCAATCTGGTAACCTGTGCTTGCGAGGAGCCATCAGAGGAGGAGCCGAGTGAAAATGTGTTTTGATCCAGGAGTGCAATACCTGGTTCAACCACTGAGTGTCAAACTTGCATATTGCACCTTTAAGAATTGCAACAAAATGTCAACTAGCTTTGTTTCCTCTTGGCATGCATTGTTTGTTGTTTTTAGTCACTTCAGTTTATGTTTTCGCACTCTGATTCATAGCTGAGCAGCCAATCAGCTAATCAAACTAGCTTGACAGATGCTCACCGATAGCAAACATAAAATGACTACCAAAGTAATAGTTACGTCGCAAATAGAACTTTTTTCAGTAACTATTTTATTCTTTTTGTTGACACTCATATGAGTACACTCATACAATATTTCAAGTTACAATTGGACTCTAACTGTCATACAGTTGACATACATTATTTTCCAGGTGTACTAACTATACATAGTACTCAACTCTTTTTGAAGTATACATTTTTTTTTAAAAGTATAAAGTCAAATGAAGCAAAATAAATAAATGGAAAAAGAAGCAACTATTTACATCCAGGGTGAGAGCGTGTCCTAATATAATTCCTCTCATAATGACCTTCATTGTGAATGTATATGATACGCGATACCTATACACATTAGCATATATTTATCTATCAGTTGAGCATCTTCTATTTATTTATACAAAAAACCTTTTACTCAAACACATAGCAATGTTTTGCAAATCCAGAGAAACTGAGAATTTTCCTCAAGAGAGTTGTCTCCAAATTTAGTTTTTATATTTACATGTCCATTTTTCATGTTGGACGTCTTTTGCTGGACCCCTAACTCTCCGTGTCCTCCTTCAGCTCCGCTCCTGCTGTTCCTCCTGATGCTGATCTCCTCCTGGAGGTGCAGCTGCTGTCTGCTGATGAAGCCCTGGACCTAGAGCTCATGCCGCCCTCTGAGAGGATCATTCTGGCCAACAGGAAACGAGAGCGAGGAAACGTCCACTACCAGCGTGCCGACTATGCCTTTGCAGTCAACTCCTATGGAATTGCGCTACAGATAGCTGAAGCAAGTTCTAGAGGTAATGCTCCTTAAAGTCCATGTAAACTGAAATTTTTTGATGCTGCGTCCCAATTTGCATACTTAGTATTTGCATACTTTTGAGTGTGTAACAGAAGAGTATGCAAGCTTTTGGGACATCCTACTTCCTCGTTAACAGATCGTTGTGTTGCTTAGTTACGAGCCCTGTCAATCATCCACACATCATCCACATTTCTTTCATATTTAATTTCCTACCTTATTGGAGAAGCAGCAGGTTAATCTCCCATTCACGAGTCTTCCATGCAGAGAAATCTCCTCAGGTGTTTGGATAATTCTGCGTTCAGACGTTAATGTCCAAACACGTCTTTATATAAGTTCAGTATTGTTGTTGCAGATGAAATATAACACAGAAAACGGGATTAAAACATGTTCCAGTGGGCTAGATATTATTAACAGTCATACAAACATCTTTACCGAAGCCTCTACTTGACGGTTGGTCTCGCGCATGCGCATCCATCATGTTTTGTAGTTTGTTTACACTTTTCACCCGCGTTTGTAGTTCTAAATCGAATTCACGTCCTACGCGCAATGTATTGTGGGCAATATCAGCAGTTAGAGTATGGACGCTTCTACACTTCAAGTTTTTACCGGAAATAGTTAACCATACGGGAACCATTGACATACTCTTTTCAACATGCTACGATTTGGGACATACTAATTCTACTTTCAAATACTATTTAGGACGGATAGTGTGCGAATTAGGACGTAGCACAACACTATTACAGTATGTTTATGTACTTCCAACTGTAACAAAATATTGATTAGGGGTGGGGCTTTCTTTTTGTGCATCATTCCTTTATAGCAAACTAATGGTAAAGAGTATTGTTGTGGAAACGATCAAACTGATGTCAAAAGAGAAAGAGTCAGTCTAAACGCAAAAATCTTTGATTAAAGATTACCAAAACAAACTTTTTATTAAAAGTGAATTAACTTGACGGATTAATAGTTCACCTAAAGTCTAACAATGTGCGTTAGCAAAATAAACATTGTACATTTTGATGGACTCAAACCTGTTTGGTTTGATTAGACTCTGATTCACAAGCTCTCGATTTGATTACCATTTTAGTGAATACGTTTTTAAGACAAATGCTGTCAATATTCATTGCAATTATCAGTGAACACTTTATTTAGGGTGCATGTGTAAATTAAAACAGAATTTCAGATGCATGAACTTTAGTTATAATATGAAATACAGAAAGGGGTTTTCAGTCAGAGGCAAGGAATTTTATCCTTTTCTTTATTTCATAAGAAAATGTAAATATATATTGTAAATATAACTCAGCAATGAAAAATATTCAGTCAAGAGCAGTAAATGTTTTATTAGATATATAATTAATAACTGCATAATATAATAATTAATTAATAGTGATGCTTTGAAATTAAAATTCTGATGTGAAACTGAAAAGTTCTGAGTGCACTTGGCTGAAAACCGAAACCAGAAGTGCTTTATTATGGTTTATGAAATGATTTATTATTTTATTATATAATATAAAGTAGTTTTGTTAGACTTTCTAAATTTATCTTTAAATTAAACTGATTTAAAAGAAACACAAGCCACTAAAATAACCACATTTTATTGACAGTGAAATTGTATTGAATGTGAACAAGTCGAGTGGTGTCCTTTTTGACTCTTCTAAAGCATAAAAATTCATTCCATAATATGTTTATTATGTGTTGTCATGATAGCACAGTAGCACTATTGCAAGCAGCAGGAACAAGTATACTATATAAAAATTTCCTGTCGGCGTGTTTTATCAGGGCTTCACAATAAGGATTGCCGAATAGCCAGCATGTGAGACGCTCGGGATAGTAAACAGCATAATTATTGGCCCAATGCTGTCTTGTCATTAGTATGGTTTGGCTGTGACTGTTTGTCAATTGCGTGCAATTGCATCTTGGGGTGCTTTCACACCTAGACGTTTGTTTCGGAACCTGTCTCGTTTGCCCAGCTAGGACGGTTCGTTTCAATTGAATCCGACAATTGCGCTCGGATCTGCACCAAATCAGTCGGCCTGAGATCGCCTGAATGAGGTAGTCACGGCTCGATTGAAACAAACTCTGGAGCAGATTGATTGTAGTAATATCACAGGCTATATCACAGTGTATTATGGTTGTGTAATAGCCACATATACTACTATATATGTAGGGCAGGATGTCATTCCTACCGGTAAATGTGTATTTCATGTCTAATACGAAAGTGAAAGCATCCTGAAATATTACAGACTGCTGTTTATCCGTTAATATTGACCGAAATTACCATCTGATAATTTTTCCATATTTTAATCTTATAATACTTTGTATTAGGCATATTGTTTTGTTCATTTCTGCACTGGCACCTCAAAAGAAAGATCAACATTCATCTGCTTTATGATCTGACTGCAGTCTCGGTTTAGCTGTTATTTCTGTCTATAATTTAAGCCTATAATGCATAATTCTGGCCAATGTTTTTTTAATAGAATGATTAATTCAACAGATAGATTTTTACAAAACTTGACAGCTGATATGAGACTGTTATGACCTTAAACTGGTCACCACAAATAAGGAGAAGACGAGTGCATCTGTGGTAGAAAAAAAAAATTTTTTATTCACTTATTTCAATAATCATTTTGTTAGCTCTACTTAGGTCCGAGACCGACTCAAGGCAGAAGACAGGCGATAACCAGACTCCGTCTGCAGCCCCCTGCCATGTCTGAGACAGACACGCTACTTATAGCAGGGCAAATCAACCATACACCGGTGTTTTCAATTCTGCCGCAATCAGCTGGACCTGTAACACACAGACACACGCAGACGCATACAAACAAACGCCCACACCGAAACGAAAAATGACCACGAGGGCTCGTTACACCTTTCCCCTAAAAAGAAAAAAAAAATAAATAAACTTCTACCCAACTTACCCCCCGAAAAAATTCAACTAATTAATCTCTAATCCCCCCCCCCCCAACATAGACATCAAAATGCTGAAGCGCTCAAACTAACACCAAGGCTTCCTTTTCGATTATGCAATAATTCATCTGATAAGACAACTTTTTGGAGAAGAAACATACTGGTGGTTCCACCCACTCTTTATCATCCTGTAGAAGCACAGCCTCTGCCCCAATCTCACATGCATCTACATGCATTTTAAACGATCTGTCCCACTGCGGTGGAGGATACTTCTCATTTGCCTCAATTTTAGCACTCGTGGGATGAACAACCCCATGACTAGGGCCAGACAGAATCTGCAGACATTTTCTGCTATTTTTGCGCAGAATATTGTTGAAAATCAGCGGACTTATGCGGAATGATTTTGGGAGTATCATAACTAAAAACTTAATATATTAAATTAAAATAATACCTTTTTAATTCAATTTAATTTAATGTTTACAATGCAAATCCAATTACATCCACTTTATTTGGTAAACAAAGCAAGTCTCTCATATAATATCTCTACTAAAAGACAGAAAATATTACTTTACAAACTGTTTTGTAAATAAATCAAATTAATATTTTCATATTAGTCAATAGAATTACTGAAATTAATTTAAAAACTGAATAAATATAAATTTACACACATTTACAGTTAATAAAGAAAATAAACCGAAAAAACGATGGGCTAAAAATCTGCCCAAACCTGTGCGTGCAGATTCCGTGTGGGCCCACGCATGACCAACAACCTTACCCAAATAGGTTACTGTGGCCCTAGCGAACTCACACTTCGCTAGGTTCACAGTGACCGGCTTTCTTCAAGCGCTTAAATAAATACCAAATTCGCCATAGATGTTCCTCCCAAGAGTTGCTATATTAAATTAAATCATCTAGGCACTGCTTAATTTGTGAATTGCGAGGTCCCTGAACAGATCGGGGTAACGGATCCGGCATTTGGATCCGGGGCATTGGATGGCGGAGGGGTGTCGCGGACGAAAGTGAAAGTGAACAGCGGATGGGCGAGGAGTGCGGTTGAGAAGGGAGATCGGTAAAATGAGGTGCCCTGCATCTAGGTAAACTGCACAACCTTCCAAGTCAGTTATCAAACAATTCAATAGCCTCTGAAACGTGGCCGGTGCGTTTCGCAATTCGAAACTCATCACGTTATAACAATATGCACCATCTGGTGTAATAAAAGCAGAGACTTCACGAGCGTGCATGGTTAAAAGGACCTGCCATTACCCCTTTAATCAAATTTACTGAGGTATTTGGCTGCACCCACTTTATCCACGCAATCTTCGATACATGGAAGTTGAAAAGAGTCGGGTTTAGTACGTGCATTTAATTTTCTATAATCTGTACAAAATCTTAGGGTACCATCTTTCTTTTTCACTAGCAAGCAAGGGGATGACCATCTTGAGGAAGATGGAGCAGCCAAATTATTCTCCAACAAATATTTAACCTCTGACTCCAATTGCTTCCTTTTTTCCCACAGAACTTTATAGAATCGCTGACGTATTGGAAGGAGCATGCATCTGATTATGACGTATGCGACTGATTAGGATTGTATGAGAAAGTCTTACCTCTCTAATTTATATTTGGTGACTATGTCTGTGGGTGTCAAAATTAAAGTGCACATTTTCGCCTATATTAGCTTATTTTCGCTTGTATTACTACATATTTCACTATATATGTATTTTATTATTACTTTTTTTTTTTTTTAATTTAGTTTCATCCCAATTATATTTTTTTTAATTGTCAGTTGTATTTTAAGAAAAGTTATGCTGGATTAAAAAGTGTATGTATGCATGTATGTTAACAGTTATGTTTGACTTTTGACAATTTAAAATATGTGTCTTAGAAATAGCTATTAATTTTTTTTTTTGGTGGGGCCAGTGCAAACTTTGGCAGGGCAAGTAAAAATCTAAACCAGTACGGGGCCAGTAGAAAAAAATCCTTAGCATGTGTAGTACATGCAAAGATAAATAAACGTGTACATTGTGGAATATCCACAGAGTGGAATATAAGGCTAAAACATATGCCGGAATAGTTATTGGTTCATTCCGCTGTGGTGACCCCTGATAAATGAGGAGAATGAATGAGTTATTATAAAATAAGGCACACTTGTGACCATCTTGGTTTTGAACTTTGACCATGGCATATGCATAAGCTAGTTGATGGAGCACTCCACTGTTCTTGGCCTTTCATCACTGTGGCAACAAATCGCCCTTGTATGATGCAAGCCATTGAAATGAATGGGTTTCAAAGTGCAGCATAGCATTTCTTTCAGCTCATATTTTAAGCTGCTTTTCTCTTTCAGTGTTCATTTTTATGCCCAGCCCTACTCCTTAATCTGTTACCCATGTAGTTTATGTCGAATTATATTATTGGCCTGTTGAATATTTAATCGACTGAACATTCTGAGGTGTGCAGTTATATTCAGATAAACTCACAGCTAAACTATTTTAAGGCAGGTTTTGACCACATTACGCTCCCACATCACTCACTATACTGAACGATTTTCAGTTATCTAATAGCCTACATTAATCAAGTGTCAATATTCAACAACAGAAGCCATTAGATGAGATGTGTAAGAAACTAGTCCTAAACACAGGAGCATTGTTAGGTCAAAAGCTGACAGATGTTTTGATATGCAACAGTGTCTTTAGGTGTGGTTTAAGTGTAGTAGGCGGAATAATTAACATCCATTGAATTATTATAAGGGTGGCACGGTGGCTCAGTGGTTAGCACTGTCACCTCACAGCAAGAAGGTCACTGGTTCAAGTCCCGGCTGGGCTAGTGTTTGCACAGTCTAAGGAAATGCACTATTACTGAATTGGGTAAGCAAAACTGGCCATAGTGTATGCGGTGTGAATGTATGGGTGTTTTCCAGTGCTGGGTTGCGGCTGGAAGGGCATCCAGCAGAGTAAAACATATGCCGGAATAGTTATTGGTTCATTCCGCTGTGGTGACCCCTGATAAATAAGGAGAATGAATGAGTTATTATAAAATAAGGCACACTTGTGACCATCTTGGTTGTGTATTATAGTGTGATAATTCAGCTTGCTGTCAATTATTGTTTGGATAATTTATTGGTCACATCTGCAATCATATGGTAATCTTTTTTTTTTTTTTTTTTTTACTCAGTGGACATCAGTCAAGAAGAAGAGGAGGAACTTTTGGACATGAAGGTGAAGTGTCTGAACAATATGGCGGCTGCTCAGCTCAAGCTTGACCACTATGAAGCCGCGCTGCGCTCCTGCGTTTCCGTTCTGGCGCACCAGCCGGACAATGTCAAAGCCCTGTTCCGCAAAGGCAAGGTTAGTTTCCTGGGTTTAGACACGGATCGGTTTCACTCGCTCTCATTAAATAGTAATGCCTTCCTGAGTTTGGACACAATAAATGCAGGTTGGTCGGTCATTCGGTTGCATTTAGGTTTCCGGCCACTGCAGAGGAAGTTCAGGACAGACTGAGATGTGTTGAGATGTGCTGATGTGTGTGTGTGTGTGTGTGTGTGTGTGTGTGTGTGTGTGTGTGTGTGTGTGTGTGTGTGTGTGTGTGTGTGTGTGTGTGTGTGTGTGTGTGTGTGTGTGTGTGTGTGTGTGTGTCTGCAGGTTCTGGCTCTGCAGGGAGAGTTTGCTGAAGCCATTAAAACACTGAAAATGGCTTTGAAGCTAGAGCCAAGTAATAAGGTAACAGAAGGTTATTTTATTGTACACTGTAAAACCCAAAAAGTTAAGGTAACTCAAACCATTTGAGGAAACCGATTGCAACAAACCATTCAAGTTAAAAAAGTAATCCTAATGAGTACTGTGAACTTAATCCATTTGAATAAATGTGGCAATTTGAGCACAGTAAAACCCAATAAATGAAGAGAACTCAAACCAACTGAGTACTGTAAAACCCAATAGGTTAGGGTAACTCAAACCGTTTGAGGAAATCGATTGCTGCAAACCATTTGAGTTAAAAAACTAATCTATACGAGTAGTGTGAACTTACTCCATTTAAGTTGAAGTAATGAGGTATTTAATTAACTCATTACCTTCAACACTGAGTTCAAAACTCTTCAAATTAGTAGAATTAACTTTCAGTCAATTTTGAGTTAATTACACTCATTTCATTTGATAAAGTTGACTGTTGGGTTTTACAGTGTATTATTATATTATTGTTTGATCTCATTTGAATTTTGTAATAGATATTTTTAAATGTGTACCTTGATTTTTATATATCTTAATTTTTGTTTATATCGTCATCTTTAATCTTATTAGACTTTTTTCTCTATTTTATCTATCCTGTTGGTGCTTCATGTTATTTATTTTCTTATTTAGATCTTTAGGTCTTTTAGATTTTTAATCTCATTGTATTTTTTAATGATTTTTCTTCACCATTTATATGTTCCTCTGGTTTAATTTCTATATTATTTATTTTTGTATGTCATTTTCTTTGAGATTTGTATCTTTAATCAATTTATTCAGTATTTTATCATATTTGTCTTAATTTTATTTAGTTCCATTTTTGTTATCAAAGTTGTATTTCATTTGTTTTATTATTATTATTATTATTATTATTATTATTATTATATTATGTAATTTGCATAATGTTATGTAAATTGTATTATGTAATTTTTATGTAAATATTATTATTGTTTATATCTTTAATTGTTCATTTTATTTCATTTTATCTTCATCTTCTTTTCGATTTTGTCTCATATTTCCTTTTTAAAAATATTATTTCTTTATTTGATCTTATTTTTACGTTTAACCCTTATGTACTGGTGGATGTTTTCATCCACTCTGGGGTGATTTCGAGTCACAACTTTTTCTGTGTTTCAACTAGCGGAATGATTTTTGGTGACAAATCTTATTTTAACACCTATTTTGAGAAAATGCTTTGAAATTTTTTAAGAATTCAACGATAAACTCTGGGTAAGTTTACTACCCTTTTGTTATGATAGGAATGTCAACACCCACTGAATTAAACTGCTGTAAAACTGCATCAGATTTTTTTGCATAAATCTGTTAATCAACCTCAGTCCTGATCAAAACAACTAAATTGCTTAGAAAATTCTGGAATTTGTATGGAGTATAACAGCAAATTAAAGTGTGTGTGTGAGAGAGAGCGACCTTTGCGCACAACCATTCCTGTCAACCCTCCCGTTTTTCAAGTGATTTTCGCCATATTTTACAGTTCTAACCCGCTATCATTCCGTAAATGTATTTTCCTGTATTTCTCCCGTATTTTCAGTCTTTCTCTGAAGGGTGGCAATAAACATAAAAAAAATGGCGGAAATCCCTTTCCCCCCCATTACAGGTGCCATCACCCCTCCTATGCAATCCTCAAAACAGTCATATAGCGGTGCGTGACTGTCAGCTGATGCGCTCCATAGTGATAAATAGATGCTGTTTCGCCAACCGATACTGTACACGCGATTTTAAGCGGAGTGAAAGTCTGGGTTTTGGGTGCGTGTTTGAACAGACTGACATATACACATAATTAATAATAGCATCTAAAGAGGTCGATCTTGGTGGGTTTTTTTCCAAACACAGCTAATATTGTCCTAAATGAGCATAAAAAGTTAGGAAAGCAATCGAATGCTTAGATGTGTGCATTTTTAAAGTCACACCTCTGTTATTCAATGTAATCAAACGAAAACTCTAAATAAATGAGAGATTCAGTCGTTGCTCTTTATTCAGAATGTCTAAGTTATACAGTGAAGAAAAGAATAATGAGATTTGATAACTTTTTTGCCATCTGGGGGTATTATAAAGCTTTTTTTCATTGTTTTTTCATGTTTTTCTTGTTGTTTTGTTTTTTTTTTGTATTTGATCCCATTTTGTGTACTACTTGCATATTCTAAAATTTTAAATATTCTTTATAATAGCTATTAATTTTAATAAGTAGAACTGTTTTCTAATTTATTTGCTGCTAATGTATGCTAAATGTTTTTTCTTTTGTAAATAATAATATTAATTAAAAATAAATATATATATTTATTAATATTTATTTATATGAATTACCATTTAACATATTTAGTAATTTGGGGATTTATTTGGGGGGTATACAGGATATCTCCTATTATGGTGGGCATATCCATTATTTTCACATCCCAATGTTGACAGGTATGGCATTTACCTTGATGTGTCTGAGAAAATCCAAATATGCATCGCAGGTCTCTGAACTACATAAAGTAAACAAAAACTGTGTATTTATGCACCATCAAATGTGGTTATAATGGAAGTAAATGGGTCAAAAACAGTCACCAACTGTAAATTAAGGAGAAAAAATGAAAATCTAATAATAGTTGAAAGCCAATGTTGTTACTAATCGTTCACATGTCCAAGACTGTGATAAAAGGTAAAAAAATGTTCACAATTACTTTTTATATCGAAAATACGTCATTTTTTTTGTGTTTTTCCACCAATTCAGTGACGTAATTTGTGAACTTGGCAATTAAATTGTTAAAATCCTGTAATTTTTTTGAAAAACATTTAGTATTTTTGATTAGGATTGAGGTTGATTACCAGATTTATGCAATAAAATTAGAAAAACATATTTATCTGATGCATTTTACAACAGTTTAAATCAGTGGATGTTTTTATCCCAAACATAACAATAGGGTAGTAAATTTGAACAGTGCACAGGGGTTAACATTATTTCATCACCGGAAGTACTATTTTAATTTTATATATTTATTTATGTTATCATGTCTGAAATAAATAGTCAAGAACTACTATTAAAAAAAGTCCCGGAAACATGCGCATTTCGCATCGTCACCAGCAGAGGGCGCTGCAGACCCAGAACAGCCTTTTTAAAAACTCAAAAGTATCATATTTCTTTCCGTGTCTATAAATACCCATCTCCCTCCGCGCACTGGCCATATCTAAAGCAGCGCTGGCCTGCTCTGCTTACACAGCCGGATGGATGAGGTTCCCTGCGTCCCACCATCTGACAGCTCCTCTCTGCTGTAGGACTAGCCAAAACACCTACGTCTGCACATTTACACCCTCTCTTCTCATGTGTCTGGCCTTTACAGAGGCTCCTGGGCTCAGTTCCTTCATCCCCTCTGATCACACAGCGCCGGTTTGCCTTTATGCCACTTGTTTTTGCCATTAGCCGCTAATTATACTGTAGCGGCAATTAAACGAAATGGCAGGTTGTCATGGGATATTTTGACTCGGGCGGCTCTTGAAAGTCAACAATCAAGATGCTGTTTGTTTAGTCGTCGCTCTTCACTTATTAATAATCATAATGACACACTGCTCGGTTTAATTGGGCTTATTAAGCTGAAGTGTAATTTCGATGTTTATAGGTTAACAGTGTGGTTTTAGCAGGTTTTTGTTCTTCATGATGGTCGTTCTTAAATATGTGACGCAGTAAGTTGAATAATTATGCAAATTGATTGTTCTTAACACTACATTATTCATTCATTCATTTTCTTTTCGGCTTAGTGCCTTTATTAATCACCACAGCGGAATGAACCGCCAACTTATCCATCAACTGTTTTATACAGCAGATGACCTTCCCCCTACAACCCATCACTGGGAAACACCCGTACACTCATTCACACACATACACTACGGATAATTTAGATTACCCAATTCACCTGTAGTGCATGTCTTTGGACTTGTAGGGGAAACCGGAGCACCCGGAGGAAACCCTCGCAAACACGTGGAGAACATGCAAACTCCACACAGAAATGCCAACTGACCCAGTCAGGGCTCGAACCAACGACCTTCTTGCTGTGAGGCGACAGCGCCACCCACTGTGCCACAGCACCTCCACACTACATTAGTAAAAACGTTTTTTGAAAACAGTTCATTAAAACAACATGCCTGAGCGACTTAAAGAAAAGAAAGAAGAAAACTTTAACAAGATCTGCTGAAATATGTTGGGTTGTTGCTAGATCAGATAAGGTTGCGGCCAAAAGTTAACAAGAATTCCTTTTATTATTTATTAAATTTCCCAATTATTGTATTTTATTAACGTCTTCCTAAACCCAACCGCCACAGTAACGTAAAAACAGTAGTTGTACAGAGTATTATTTATGCTATCTATTAAATTACACAATAAATTGTATATTTTAACGTCTACCCTAACCCCAGCCCTTAACCCAACCGTCACAGTACTGTAAAAATAATAATTATTGTTATACAGTTTCATTAAAAAATGCTGCTATATTGATGTGCATATTGCATTTCCGGTCGGCCGCATATCCAAACTAGTCTTTACCAATATGTAGTCATGACGGATGAATCGGTTCATCGAACCTAATTGTCTGAATGAATTGATTCAATTATATTTTGTTTAGATTCACATTCAACTGTGAAACAAATCAGTTGATGAATGAAACATTCGACAATATCTGTTTAAATTTGTGATGACTTGATTAAAATAAATTGCTTTAAGTCAGTCTGTGGAAACGAACTGTATGAATGAAGTTTCAGAATCACTTGAATGATTCACACAAGTGTTGAACAAATCAGCAAATAATTGAATAATTCAACAATACCTTTTTAAAACTTAAAGACAATAAATCATTTTTAGTCTGTTTGTAGAAACAAACTATGAGTTAAATGATTCAACCAAGCAATTTGGTTCATTTCAGACTCACTTGAATGATAAATCAAAAAATGAATCTATGAAGTATTTTGATTTATTGAATCAAATCTTAGAAACTGATTTGGTCAAATCAGAAACAAAACACATTGACTTGAATGATTCAGTCTCTACTGTTAAACGAATCAGTTTGTAATTAAATACAAGATCAGCAGTAATACAAGCAGTAAATATATAATATAGCAGTAGTAATATATACATGATACAACCAAAAATCCTAATGAACTGAATCTCTACAGTCTGAACAATTCTGATTCATTTGAACAATTCACACCTAGGATGCAGGTCAAGATTTTTCCCACAATGAAATCACGTTGTTTCTTGAAACAAAGAAATCCGAATATACTGATTGATTAAATGAATCAGACTACTTTGCGTGGCAAAAACAAACACAATCTGAATATGACAAAAATTGTGTTCTCGTATAAACATCTGACTACACAACATAGCAAAAGTATTGTCGTCGATCCCAGTTGTAGAAGCAACAAAAAATAACTTCCTGAAAGCAAGGAAGGTCAAGGTGCTCCAGGATTGGCCAGCCCAGTCACCAAATATGAACATTATTGAGCATGTCTGGGGTGAGATGGAGGAGGCATTGAAGATGAATGCAAAGAATCTTGATGAACTCTGGGAGTCCTGCAAGAACGCTTTCTCTGCCATTCCAGATGACTTTATTAATGGGTTATTTAAGTCATTGCAGAGATGTATGGATGCAGTCCTCCAAGCTCATGGGAGTCATACACAATATTAATTCTTTTTCCACTGCACAATAACTTTATATTCTTTACTGTACATTAAGTGACAAGACTTTTGTCTGAGTAAAGTCAGACCTTACTGTCCTAATTAAATAGTTAAATCAAGGCATGATCATACTTTATTTTGGTAAAATAAGCGTAATCTAGAGGTCTTTGCCGTTCATATAAGCCACTTCTGATATCAAATGATCAACTAGAAGTCAAGCTATTATTTGTTGTTCATAAAACTTGAATAGGTGACAAGACTTTTGTCAGTTAGTCTAAATCTAAACCTCTTCACTCTGTTTTAGACCAAATGACGGTCATGGATTTTGAGCTCTTGAATGAGAACAAATAATGTGTTTGTGACCAAAATAAAGACACATTTCTTCAGTACAGGATGCTTTCAGTTCTGCTTTCGCGGCATTGCAGCTGATATTGGGAAACCGGCAAATACGGTTGAATCTCAAATCGGCTTATGCCTCGACTTTTGTTAGGCTTTCATTTAAAACCTGACGGCACTGTCATGTTTGATCCATTTCTACTGCTCAGCTGTGTTTGTGTGCCACAGTGAGCAACAGTTTCATCAGCCACACACACACTTTTCACTCTCTCTCTGCCCTTTCGTTGGCAGACTATCCACGCTGAGCTGTCGAAGCTTGTGAAGAAACACTCGGAGCAGAAAGGAGCCGAACAGGCCATGTATAAAAAGATGCTGGGTAACCCGTCCAACAGCAGTGTGCAGAAACACCGTGCCAAGTCCTCATGGGTGAGAGCACAAACTGTCCCTATTTTAACTATTTAACACTATGTGCTGTTTATTTATGAGCTGGCCTGTCTGTGTTTACGCTCAACAGGAAATGAATTTTACAAACCATCAAGTGCATGATCATGCGCACCGAATGGACCGTTAAATATTTGTACTAAAAAAATTGTGCAATGCGATAGAAGCCCAGTTCACATAGCGATATTTAATAGTTCTTTACGATTGTAGCTTGTCAGACCTTACGAACATGATCCCCATGTCATAACGACAATCAAGACGGGGCAAACATGGACGCACGCAAATCTCATCTGGAGTTTGACGTCATCAATCTATGACACTGCCAGAATTTCATCGGAGGGAAAATCTGACCATAAATCAGCTGTTGGTGAACAAGTCTAAACAATGATCAAAGACCAGAGACTTCAGCCTAGGATTATAGTAGTCGTTTAGTTCAAGTTCGATTTATTTATATAGCACATTTCCAAACGGCTACAAGGCTGTATAAAAAAGTTATTGGCCCTTTAAATAATTCCGCCTAGTTAAGGGATGCTACCATAGTTGACCATAATAAACAGGATTAAAAACAAAATCGTTGTCCCCCCCTGAGTAAGTTTTAAGCGACCTAGAAAATAGATGAGTCTTTAATTTAGACTTTAAAATTTGCATTTTTATTTCTATCGGCAGCGCGATCCAAAGGCGTGGACTGGCTATAGCGAATGCTTGCTCGCCCCTGCTTTTGAGGTGGGCCTTTGGGACTTTTAATAGAGACTGATCAGTGGAACACAAAGGGTTCTATTTTGATGATCTAGGCGCAAAGTCTGAAAGGCAGGGCGCAAAAGCATTAAGGACGTGTCCGAATCCACTTTTGCTATTTTAAGGACGGAAAAATACGCTCTTCTCCACGGCGCAGACAACCAAATCGTGGCCTTATTGGCACGGTGTGAGCTGGGCTGTAGTGAGAATAAATTGAGAACTGGTCAAATATATGAGCCCAAGAGATGTGGGAAACTAAAAGATCTGAGGGAAAATAGTTCAATGGTTCCCAGAGAAACTTTTGATTTAATGAGGAAGAAAATGCATTCTTTCGCAAAAGAATGGCCATTTCCTCAAAATTTTAGGTTCTTGGAGAAATAAAATGAATTAAGCAATTACTTGTAACTTTACCATTTTCTCACAGAAAACTACGTTTTCCACAATTTTTATAATGATTTTTTGTGATTAAAAAATGACTGATTTTGTGGTTGTAATTGCCAGATATTTGAGCATATATATATATATATATATATATATACACACACACACACACACACACACACACACACACACACACACACACACACACACACACACACACACACACACACACACGTAATGTAAAAAGTGTGAGGGTGCAGATGAGATGTCATTTTTTGAAAGACACTCAAATATATCACATGCGCTGTGTATGCAACGTCCATAAGTCAAGGAAAACATTTAATTGCAAACTCAAATAAATATAATTTGATTATATGGTTTGGAATTTAATGTTTTATGAGATTTAAATTTATTTGCGATTTGTTTGCGTTTAATTAAGAATTTTGCAGGATCGCTAAAATTTGCGACTTGTTGATTTTGTGTTGGATTTAGTGATCGCGGAATCATAAAAAACTAGGGTCTGACTATTTCTGCAGAAACTTTGCATTTCCTTACAAAATATTTGCGTTCTCCTACAGAAGTACTGTGAATGGTAGAAACTAACTGCTTCTGACATCCATAGGAAAGGCTGATTCATACTTCTGCGTCAAGCACATGCGTATGGTCCGGCGCAGCCTTCACGCGGTCATATAGCCCTCGCCGTGGCTGACGCCGATGCTGACATGCACCTCTCAAAAAATTTAACTACACATCATAACACATAGCGCATGCTCTGTGATTGGTCGGCTTGGTAGCTGTGATGAGTGTGGGCGGTGCTGAGAGCCGAGAGCCCGGTGGAGCGATTGTTTAGAAGTGTCGAGTCCCGTGAAGGAGCTCCAGATGGAAACATTTGTTTTGTGTTTCCCTTATGATGTTGTTGCACGTCCTCCGGTTCCCGCCTCTAAATGAATTAGTTTTAGCTACTTGTAGCGTTCGGAAAACAAAACACCGGCAAGGTAACTCGACACAGGGGAACATAAAAACCTGCTGCCAGCTAGTGTTTCAGAAGTGTTATTGCAGAGCAACACAAACAGTGCGCAGATGTATAAATGCACGACTAAACGCAAGGCAGGTGTCGTAAGTCACACCGATCACTCGACGCAAAAGTATAAATCAGTATCTTCAGTATATGTTTTGTGTTAAACAGTTTCTGGATCAAGTGAAGAATGGGTACATTTTTGGGGGGTGAACTATCCCTTTAATTAACGTCAAAATGACTGTATAGCAACTAAACGATCACCGTTTTCATGTTTTAAATAAGTATTTATCTTTTTAACAGGGTCTCAGCTGGAAGTGGCTCTTTGGGGCTACAGCTGTTGCGATTGGTGGTGTAGCTTTATCAGTCGTCATCGCGGCTAGAAATTAACCGAAGTCAACTGTGATGGATGATGACGTGGTGCTGAAGATCTTGAGCTCAACAGGACCCTGAAACACCACTGACCTTTATTGAAAAAAAAAAATTAGATTTGAAAGAGAAATGGCTGTTCTGTTGAGCTCCATCGCACTCTGTTGGTTTTAAGTAATGTTCACCTTCTACTTTCGATGCATGAAAGATCAGCTGGGGAAGAAATAGATGCGAGAGATAATATATAATAATTCCTATTTATGTACAGAGAAGTTTCTAGTTGTAATTAAGAGATGTGTGGATGTACAGAACGACGCTGGACCGTTTTGCTGCAGAATTCTTTGACTGAAAACAGCATTTGTGAAGTTTCGTGATCTTATTTTTGGTGAACTGAAACTTGCTTGTGAACATTCAAGAATACGATTGTATGCTTTTTTCTTTTCTTCATCTTTAGCTTCTAATGCTAAAGAAAGACAACACTATGTCAAAGGTCCCAACACTTCTATGGTTCACTACTCACAATTTCTTCTGCTTTAGCTTCATAGACTCAAAAATATCACTGCACCAAGTGGATGTGTTCAAATCAGCTGTCTCTCAATTACGTTTCCAGAATTTTTGCATTTTCATGACCTTTCGTTTTTTTACAGCGCCTACAAGAATTCTGTGCATTCCGTTAGAATTATTTATTTAGAATGACAGACATGTGACCGTTTTTTAAATTATCCTTACATTTAGTCTCAGTTCCCCATTCCATGTTCTTTTGTAGTATTGGTAACTTCCAACATTCCCTTTAAAGTTGTTTTGTATTTCCCCAAATAAACTTTTGCACTTTCTGTTCATATGATTGAAAATAAAGTGATTTCTTCTAACTGTTTGCTATTTATGTCCATTTTCTGAAGAAGACTTGAGGTTGAAAAACTAAAAGGAGTACTAAATAACAACATAACTCGCTGTATGAAGTAGTTTAATGAAAAGAATGTCTCGTTTATGACGTGTGGGTTTGATAAGAATGTTCTAAAGGAACTTTCTAATTAACGTTCATTCGATGTGAATTGCATGATGTGACGAAACCTTGTCTTTCGCTGGAGTCTAGTGGGGCAATCCCTATTCATGTTTTTTTTTTTTCCTGGAATTGACGTTTTTCTGACGCAGTTCTCTGAAGGTTCAATCCAAATCCTTCCCCCACCCCCTGCCAAGAGTTTACATTGTACAAAAACACAGCCAAACATGGTTAATTCACACATTTCAAAACAAAACATTTGCCTTATTGTCGATATAATTTCGAAAAGAAATCACACATTAGTAGCAAAACATATCGTGCCTCCAAGCGCTTTCTAATGACGCCATTCATCGGTCATTAGTAGCCACATCCAATTCGCGAGAAAGAATTGTTTGAGTCGGATCTTTTCAGTGAAAGATTCGAATCGGTGAATCTCGAGTGAGCATTGTAACTCAAACTACTGATTTAAAGAACTTTTATAGTACTGTACAAGCAGGAATTATGCTGCCACAAATGTATATTTAAAGTCTATAACAGCAACTTTCAGCTGGGGCCATTTTTAAAATATTACTGTCTGAAAAAGGGTTATTGTCAAATACCGTTTTGAAAATTAAGTCAGAAGTATTTTAATGTAATCTATTTCTGCCTAATAGTTAACTAGAAATAAAACTGATATATGCAAGATTTGTTTCGAAACTAACACTTATGTATATTGTACTACTTTTTGCATAATTGTGACGTGACCAAAAGTTGTTTTGTTTACAGATAACAATGCTGACAGTTTTTACTTATACATTTACCACTTCTTCTACCCAAATATCATATCTGTAAATGTAGATTATTAAGTGATATGCCACATTTTAAGGTGTTTATTAAACTGCAACGTTTTGAAATCCTCTTAGTATCCTAAAATCATAATAATAAAGCAAGGAAAACACTTTCTTCTCATTTCTTTTTTCAAAATACTTATAAATACATAGTAATACGTACTATTAAATGACTTTAAGAGCTGTAATATCACTGACCAGGTAAAAGAACAGGTGAATCATTTTCGAATTGGCTTTTTTAATCGAACTGCTCGAAAGAACCGAGTCGCCAGGCTCCCCATCACTGGTCATCTCTCTCGTGATTACCGCGAAACCACGCCCCTTCCCGCCTGTACGTAATTCACGCCTGATGAATATTCATACTCTCCGCTCGCTCGAGCTGCTTGTTGCGTTCACGGCAGAGGCGCGTGAGCGTGGTGGGAAATGCGAGCAAGATGGCGGCGTTGAAGGAGGAGCAGTGTTACGGACTGTCCTGTGGAAGAGTGAGCAATGGCAGCAAAATATCCGTCTATCATGTCAAGCTGACAGACAGCGCTCTGCGGGCGTTTGAGGACTACCAGAGCAACAAGGTAAGACGCGCGTCGAGCGCAACGCGAGGCTGGATAAACAGAGCTAACAGGCTAACACTGAACAGCAGGCGACAGTTATTTCCCTGCCTGACAGCAAATCACCCACTCAGCTCAACACATTCCCCTCAAAGCGAGCAGGAACTTCGGTGTGGCGACCCTGTCCCTGCCGTTTGCTGTTGGTGGCTTCCTTATCAAGCACTTCATACGCCAATAAAGCCGTTAATTGAACCCACAGCAGGTGATAAAAGAAAAATAAGTTGTTAGATGTGTGTTGGTCTGGTGGCAGACAGTCTAGTTTGGTTTAAAGCACTTGGCTGCCAGGTTGGTGGAAAACCTGAAAGTGTGTGGGAATATTTAGTTTTATTTCCCACCCCTTTTTCAGACCTGGGAAAGTCTTAAGGATTAAAAAGTTTTGATAATTTAAATGATAGGTTTATATTTTTCTGGTTATGTTGGATTCAAAACTAGGGGCCTGGGGCCCTCAGCAAACCTCTAGTGGCCAGACTGAATTAGTAATGGTTAAGTTAAACATCCCCCAAAAATGTTTAGATCTAGGTATGAGTAGTATGTGTTTTTTAGTATTATTGTTCTACAGTGGTCTGATGATTCTTCCAATGAAAAAATAAAAAGTTATTTAGAGCCATTTTTTTAAGCACGTGACAAAATTGACATTAAAAATCTGATTTATTCTACAAAATATTGGTTTCCTAACACAAAACAAAATAAACATGCCTGATAGCTTGGCACTTTGTGCAAATCAAATGTAATAAATGGTTTAGATGACAATTTAATTTGAATTCTGTAGAAATGTCATCAGTAGTTTACAGAGTAAAACAATAGTTAAGTTTTACAGTAACGCATAATTAAAGTTAAAAAATATGGGTAGAATGTTCTGTTGTCAACTTTTCTCCCCATAGACTTCCATTCATAGGCACGCAAATGCCTCGGGCAGGAAACGCAAGCTCATGGACAAGTTTCGCAGTTTGCTGCGGTAAAGACTAGACCAGAATCGCGGCCGGCCAGAAGTGCGATATGCACATCATGACAGCAGCAATAATAATTTTACAGTACTGTGATTGTTGGGTTTAGGCTTGGGGTTGGGGTAGGCTTTAAAAAATCCTATTTATTGGGTAGTGTAATAGATAGCATAAATAATACTTGCTGCGACTACTGTTATTACGTTACTGTGACTTTTGGGTTTGGGTGAAGGGAGACGTTAATAGAATACAATAAATGGGAAATTTAATAAATAATATAAATAATTCTTGTTAACTTCCTGTGAAATTGCATCATGTAACTGCGTAAGACCAATCGAAGATCATAACATGACCTCACTGTACAGAAATGTAAAATATGGACTAATCGCTCACTTTTTGTCTAATGTCTAATCATCTTGTTTAATCCCGCCCCTTTTCGCAGCGCCATACTCCAGAATTTCGCATGCTCAAACTCGAGTAAGACCGCGGCATTATGTAAAAATAAAACACATTTTCATCTGTACTTAATAAAAAATATATATATTTTATAAACTTGCTGAAAAAAAGTGGTTTGAAGGACAGTAAGAAAGTTTAATAAAATTGAATTATTTACTTTAAAATAAAGTCTACCAGATTTCCAAGCCACCAAGCTTATCTGCTTATCTAAAAACAAAGATAAAGTGATGTGAGGTAGTCAGGATTTGACTGAACCCATGACGTTGCATTGATAACATTTGTTTGTTGAATATGTAGGTCCTAGAAACAATTGCTCAACCTTCCAAGCTGTAGAAGTTTGCTTTTGATAAGAAAGATTCAGCTTTCTGCCAAATGAGCCTGAACCAGTGGTTTCTATTTGAATCCAGTCCCTGCTACTAATTTAAACTCTCTTTTAGGTGGACGCTCTTTTCCACATAGCAAAGCGGTGAACGTGCGCCTTTTGAGATTGTCAGTGGTTAATACCATTGGAATCCATCAGCAAACAGAGCATAAACACGGTTGCCACATCTTCAAAAAACCCCAAAGTGAATAATTCATTGCGTGTTTTGCGTGACTTTGCTGTTTTCTAGATTAAAGGATCATGAACTGTTGCAGATACAACAGAGTGGTCCGGTAGACGATATTTGATAATAACATGCATTGATTTAGCTGCGCTGTTTCAGATCAAAGGAAGCTGCTTTTGATGCACTTTGTGTTCGGTATAATAAAGCAAATGCAACTCGAGCTGAGATGCAACAAAGGACAAGACTCTTCGTATTTAAACTGGAGTGGAAGTTGAGTCACACTTCTGATGTCAGTAAATTGGACGATAGGAATAAAATTACAGCTCTCAGTCTACACCCAAACTGGTGTGTGAACTTAACAATAAGTCTGTTTTAAGTGTTGCTGCCGCTCTTATGTGCTGATTAATATGGCATATTCTTTAGATGCGATATGTGAAACTCAACTCGACTGGCTGCATGTGACACTGTGCGGGAGGCTGAAGCTTTGCTCGAGTATTTTTAGCTTTCAAGTAGACTTCACAAATGCTACTAGAAAGTTGGTTTGGTCTATTGGCTGTTTGGTTTGTTTATTCATGATCACTTTTTTATTTAACTCACCATCACCATGGAGAACCTGATGATTTTAATTGTTGCAACATATGATATGTGTTTGGTGTCTCCTGTTTGGCTTGGGTTTTAAAGAGGTCAGGAACTGAGATGAGGTTTTGAGCTCCTGAGCTTATGATATGCGCAGTAAATGGTTTCAAACTACAACACCAGTAATGTGTTTTTTGAAGTCTTGTTTTCTAAGATATTTTAGTTTTGGGATAAGCCCTGTTTTTGAAACCGTTTAGCGTTTAATAATTATTCAAATAATGGTGCTTTTGTATTCAACACTACTTTTTAAATCTATGCATGTCATTTTTCTTTACTTGGAGAACAAGGTGCTATTGTTGATTTAATTGTTCAGTGTCAGCTGAAGTTGTTAGCTTCGCTTGCCTTTAGATATGCATCTTTTTCCCAAATTAGTTATTGTGTTATCGTTTTAAGTTAATATTCATGTTATTCTTCAAAAGCACTAAGAACTTGGGAACATTTTTAAAAGATAGTGTTAAGAAAATCTCAAAACGAATATTCATGTTTTCTTAAATTGCATATCACTGCAATGCTTACTAGAGGTGTGAACCACCACTGGTCTCATGGTTCGGTTACGATTATCATGCCATCGATTCAGTTCAATTCGATATCACGGTGCATTGGCGATGCTTTCCATACACTATTTTATATTTTACTTTACAGCACAGCAATTCTTGTATTGATGTATAAATGTATTTATATTTATGTATTATTTATAATACAATTTGTCCTTTTAATACAAGCAGTCAGACATGTGAACTGTACTTTTAAAAACGCAAGTGCATTCACAGAACAAGATGAGCATTTATAGCAAATAAACAAATATTAATATCCCGCTCGCTTTCTGAACCTTGTCGAGCGAGTTCTTACACCCCTATGATTGGTCACGTGTTTAACAGAAAGGGCTGCAGTTGGCTCTAACCCTTTGGTGCTCTTCACCGATGAGTGGCACCGAGTGCTGTTCACCGATGAGCGTATGTATCCAGAAGTATCGCTATAACAACAAAAGGAGAGGAAAAGTTACCTCACGCCAACAGGTCAAAGGTTTACAGTGAGAAAGAGAGAGGGAAATGGAGTTTACTTTTAGTTTCTCTATGAAGTGAAACAGGCGCTTCTGCTGTAACTTCAGTGTCAGTGAAAGACTGTCCAGCAAACACACGCAGTGAATTGTGCAGAGTTTCTTTTGTTTTTTTATGAAGTTAAAGTGTTGTCGCCTCCCTCAACATAGTAAGCTACCGCAATATAGCGCATATGAGATAAATGACATCAGTATGTAATGACCGGTTATGATCTATTACTGAACCGATACGAATTGTCATCGAAGAAACAATTAATTTTGACACCTTTAATGCTTGCGTTCTCTTTTTCAAATTCTGAAATTGACTGAATTTTACGGTAATTGGTTAAACAACTTACTATAAAAACACAATTAATTTTTTTTACCAACGTTACGAAATAGCTTTTACTTTTTACTCCGTTTCTGTTTGATACTTAAAAATAAAACACGAAAGAACAGTTGTGTAATTATTCCGTTAAATGATTCCATTCCAGAAGTTCGTTCGGCAATAGTAAAGTATTTTGTCATAATTTCTTCACGTTTAACCAAACTTTTCAAGGGTTGTCATGGAGCCGTCTCTCTGGAGTGCATTTCGAAAACAACGACATAACTCGTGGCTGAACTATCATAGTACGATGCATCGTTTGGGAAAAGAAAGTGTTTCCCAAAACTGTAGTTCCTTTGTCGCTGATCCATCGTTTGAACCACGTTAGTTATAACGTAAAATGTCCATAATGACGCTGTAAACGGGGTGGAGTAACAACTTCTTTAGAGGGAAAACCCCATAATCTTTTGTGCAAATGATATTGTTTTCCATGCACACGCATTTTAAAAGAATTCCAATATTGTATTGATTAAAAACATGCCCTCGCTTTCCATATTAATTGAAATTTATGTAAACAGCACATATAGGGCCTGTTTCCTTTACAAATAATATTGAGAATATTGCATATTCATTTCAAAAACATAAACTAGCTAACACCTATTTAAATCTCATACATCATATAAATCGTTAATGCTTGGAATTTATAGTAGGCTATTTATTAAGAAATGTACGCAATAATAATAATAATAATAATAATTTTGTTGTTGTTGTTTATTTATTTTTAATTTTATTTGTTGTAAAAGTCTGCTTTTTACAATTTGACATTTAAACCACTGCAGAAATGTTCTAACCAACAGGTATATAGTGATACATTTCTTAATAAGTAACCAATGATGTTCAACAAAGGATGTTTGTATTGACGGAACCTTAGTTGACTAATGATGGTTTTTGGAAACGCACCCCTGGAAATGGTTCACATGTTTGTATTCTCAATTAGGGAAGCCAGAGGTTGAATAAAAGCTAGTCCACTTCTATTAATCAATAATTTGCCAAATTTGAACATTATGCATTATTCAACTAATTTTATTTATTGTTTTTTATTTGTATAAAAAAAAATTTGGCTTTATTTTTTTTTTGAGATCCTTCAATTCAGTTGCATTTAATTATTGGCTGCAATATATTTAAACAAATATTAGCAAACCGTTATTGAACAACAACTGACTAGCAAAGCTTCTTGCCTTTTGTGCATTTGTCTTTGGCTTCAGACTGCATCAAATCTACACATTAGTTTCATTAGTTTTAGTGGATTCTGTCTGTCACTTGGTCATCTTGAATACTCTATTAGGATGGAAGGTTGGCTTCTGTTCTTGATGCTTGAAGTAGAGAAAAATCACGACAGACAGAATGAATTGGCACTGCAAATAAATGGGTCAGCCATTTCACTGGGCTGCCCTGTTGTTTAGCATGTTAAAAAGGAAATGCTTTCTGGCACCTTGGTTTATTATATCTCATTGTTCCTTTTTTCTGCTTGTTGTAACTTCAAGTCCAAAGGTTTTGTCTTATCCAGCAGAGAGTCATCACATGGCAAAAATCGAGTTTTTAAGGTCATAGGATTTGTTGTACCAAAGTTTCCGAAAAACTGGTTCTGATCAATTTGATTGTGAGATTCAACTGAAATTTTAGATTTAGATTAATTTTGTTCATTCTTTAAGTTTTCCCACTGTAAAAAAAAAGGACTGTAAAGAATCTTTTATTTAGCAAATTTGTAAACAAACGATGCATTAAACTATTGTTTCATTTTGTGTAAATATCTCACACACAGAGTTTGATTAAAAAAAAATGTAAAATCCCCAAATCATTTTGTTTTGAGCAATAGTTTGAATTTTTTTTTCTTTAATAAATGGGACCGTTAAAAGTATTGACAGGACGTAATGAGAAGCAGAGAGAGGGGCATGATCGGCAAAGGACATTTAGTTTGAAACTCTGGTCTCCTTGAGCACCTCAGGGATATGTATCATTGAACTTAACCACAAGGTTATTGACACTGATGATTTGGGGAATTTTGGGATTTTTAAAAGTTTTTACTTTTTGGATGGTATTGGGTTCCTGTGGTTTAACACAGGCCAGTGCTTCCCACAGGTTTAAAATATACTTGCAGTGGTAGCTGGATTGAAACATTATTTACCAACATCACAAAAATAGTTGAATAGTTAAAAATGACCACAATTTACACAATTTAATTTAACAATAATTTTATTTATTATGAAACCTTTATACACTGTTTCTTTTCAATTGGTTAAAGTAAAAAGAAAAATCCACTTTATCTCTTATGCTGTTTTATGCTTTTCTCTCTTTCAAATTCAAAGTAAACTTGAATGCCAAAGCATTTTAGATATGTATATGAAATATCCCATGTAATATACTGACATCAAATTAATAAAGTATACAGCACGTGAAATAAACGACAGAAAAGGGAATAAAAACATTTAATTTTCCTTCGGCCTAGATCCTTTAATATCTGAAAAATGATAATAATTTCAAGATTAAACATTGAGATTATTTAAATAAGGAAAATGCTTTATTTAACCATTACTTATGGTGTACATATATTTTGCAGCCAGTATAGACCAGTCGTTTCCTCCTCTCCGGGTATATAGTAAAGTTTTTCTGAGTCGTTTAAAGAATGAATTATTTAATATTTCTCTCGCTCATGCAAAAAAGCATAAAATTAACGACAGCTTTAGAAAGCAAAAGTACCTTTTGACAATTTTAATACCCAAATGCAGATCACAATCATTTAGAATGAAAATAGTTTAAATGGAGATTGTGAACTTGTAACAAGTGTTCATGCAGCTCTAAAAAAAATTATACATGAAATCAGAACTGTTGCACATTTACTTGGCCTCATGCTTGCCTTCAAAACAAAGCCTTTAGATTGCCCCTTGATGTCAAACTAACACAATTATGATGACGAGAATTAAACTGGACTTGATTTGTTCTCAGAAGGAAGTGGTGTAGAGTCTTGAGGTGCCACTAGGGGAAGTAGTTGACACAGTGTCTCTATAGAGTAACTGGCAGCAAAAATTGTCATTAAAGGGACATGATAATCTTTTATCTAGCCTTGTGTCATAGATAAACTGTATTAGATAGAGGGGTCTTTCCTCAGTGTTTGGAGTCTGGTATTATCGACCATCGTAATGACTTTGAGTGACACCAGAGGGGAAGCACAAACAGTGGCGGCTTCACCTTCCTCTTAGTTTGCACTTTTTTTGCAGTTCCACAGGTGACCGTCATTGATTTGTTGTCTCAAGCGATAGCCTTATCTGACTCGTGCCAGGACCGAGGATTAAACAGATTCACAGCAACCCAGAAATGAAATTGTCACTCATGTCGTTGAAGAAAGTCACTGGATGACTTTGTTAAACAACATTAAGCAGAATGTTTGAGCTGTAGTTTTTCCATACAATGAATGCTAACAGTGACCCGGCTCTAATAAGCTTCAAAAAGTAAAGTTTAAGTGGAATGTATTAGGGCTGCACAATATTTTGTTTCAGCATCAATATCGCAATGTGAGCATTTGCTATAGATGCATAGCAGGATCTGATATGTGGAGTCACGATTAATGTCTCGTGAATGCTATAGAGCCACAGTTGAAAAGGCTTGTGATTTGTTGTTCCACTTTGCACCAACTCCAAAAAATGACCAAAAATATTAGCATTTGCATATATTTTTAAGGTCTATGACTGCGTTAGCATTCCAAGCCCGTTTTAAGCATTAGGGCACAACAATTTATAATGTTTATAACTTGGAGAAAGATTAATGAAGTCTATACAGTGCTCATTTACATTTGATAATTCAATTCCTGAACACTTCTAGGCTCCCAGAAAACTATAAAGCACTGTTTATTTTGTTTTTTTGCTACTGTATTTATCAATGCTTGTGATTTGGTTTATTATATTTTATCTAGATGTACTGGCCTACATAATTATCCCAATAAATCTGTAATTACAAACTCTTCCCATTGAAGTCATCTCTTGAAATCATACTCTATATTGCGACATGTATCGCAGAAACATTAAATATTGCAATGTCAGTTTTTTCCAATATCGTGCAGCACTAGTATTTATGATTTGTACATTATATTCTGAAGTCAAATAATGAAGTGTGAAATAGAGCATAATGTATGTAATTTGTTAATCTTGCTTGATACTTGTGGAATTTGATCATAAAAGCTGTCTTTTGTGTTTAATTGACGAATATCTTTTTAAAAATTTTTGAAAGTGGTTTTAATTTTCGCATAATTATCATTTTTTTAAGCAGTGTTCCTTGTAACTTCAACTTCTTTATCAGTTCAATATGTGATCATTGATTTATAAAACTAGCATAGTAGTTTAGGGATCTGAAATATGTTTTTGAACACTTTCATTAGGGCTGAACGATATTGGAAAAATCTGACATTATGATATATTTTGTTTTTCTGCGATTTTTATATACGTTGCGATAGGGCTGGATGATATGGCAATTTATATCACAATATATTTCTTAATTTCGATAGATACAATATAATTCTTTTCCATATAGACAACATTAAAATGCCAGGAAAAAACTGGCAAGACTGCACACAATGGATGTCTGTACCCACAAATGTCTGCAAACTGAATTTGTAAAGTCTCTAATAACATTCAGGCTCTTATAACTTTTTAGAACTTTAAAGAAAAACCGTACTAAAAAATTGTTTACTTTTTATTTGTATTTAGCCTTTACAAACAAGAAATGTGAAATAAGCTATCAAATAAATAAAACTCTCAGACTATATATATA